>NC_053028.1:401969627-402214384 GCF_003073215.2 Triticum urartu | reverse complement strand
CCACGCCAAGGAAAGTCCCCTCCGGACGCGGGACGGAGTCTTCAATCTTGTATCTTCATAGTCCAGGAGTCCGGCTAAAGGTATAGTTCGGCTATCCGAACACCCCCTAATCCAGGACTCCCTCAGTAGCCCACGAACCAGGCTTCAATGACAATGAGTTCGGCACGCAGATTGTCTTCAGCATTGCAAGGCGGGTTCTCCTCCAAATTCCGTGTACCTGTTTGAATAAAGTCCGATTACTTGTAGATGTTGCGCTCCTTGGCTTCTACACCCAATAATGGCCGTTTTCCACGTGTCAAATGAATATGAAAAGTCTGAGTGTTTTTACGTTCACACCCCTAGCCATGTAAATGAGTTTCCCTTTTTAAGGGGACGAGGATTTAGATCCAATCCACACCTTCTCCCCTCCACGAGTGTTCATCAGAGCACATCCGACAAAGGTCCATTCAACCATGGCCAGCCGCCGCAACTCCTCCTCTCGCCCTCCTAGCCCTAAGCCTGGATATTGGGAGAGATGTTCTACTCCGCATAGCGAGCTAGTGACGCTTCAGACGAAGGGATTTCTCCCCACGGCCTATATGGTCCCGGTCCAAGCCGGTCTTGCCGTCTACAATGGCGGAGAGCAAGCAGAGAATGCCCCTAATCCATCCAAAGGAGAGCGGGTGTGCCTTGTTCCTTACTTAATAAGGGGGCTCGGATTTCCCATCCACCCGTTTCTCCGGGGGCTGCTGGAGTTCTACGGCCTCCAGCTACATCATCTCATGCATGCCTCAGTATTGCATATCGCGGGCTTTGTAGCCCTCTGCGAGCTGTTCTTGGGTATTGAAGCTCATTTCGGACTATGGAAGGAGCTATTTTGCCTCGTGCCCCGTTCCAAGAAAGGGTCAATGTATCAAGTGGGCGGAGCCGAAGTATGGCGCATCGCCGGGACCGGATATCTATCCGGAACCCCAAAGAAGGCGTCCGAAGACTGGCCCTTGGAATGGTTCTATATAGAAGACATCCCGCTGCCGGATCCTGTCCAAATCGGTCTCCCAGAGTTCAATAGTGCTCCTTTAAAGAAGCGCCTAAGCCGACGTCCACGGAGCCCTCAAAGGGAAAGTGACAGGGACATCGTTTATCTCATGGGCCGAATAAGATTGTTGGCCCATTCCGGACTAACCATGATCGGAGTTATGGCCGAATGCATCATGCGGGGGGTGCAACCGCTTCAGTACAGAAGCCACCCCATGTGGGATTTCAACGGGGAGGACGACGCCACCCGCTACGGCCGCAAACGGCCAGATTCAGTTGTCGCTCTATTAGAGATCTTGTCCACTTTGTACAAGGGTGAAGAGGAGGAATTTCTCCGCGTCAACCCACAGGGTGGATTCTCTATGCACAATCCCCCAAGCTGGGTAAGTGGTCGCATTTACATGCTCATCCGTTTAGTGTTCCCTTTGTTAAATACTTAGTGTGATGACTTCAACGCAGGAACTGCGCCAGGCCGTTAAGGACATAAGCAGCCCGCCTCCACAACCCGAGGACTCAGGACGGTCTCTCGACCCGGCCTCTCAAGAGGATCCGGACATATGTGTGGAGCTGATTGATGGAGTGTTCCACCAATTGAGCGAGGACAACGCCTTGGTGGCCATTACGGCCGATTACCCAGGGCTAATCCGAACACCCCAGGTACCTGAGACAAAAGTCCCTCTACCCCGGACAGGGGTCCGTCCACGCGTGTTTAATTTCCTGATTGCAACCGAACTTTGCAGGGGAGGTTTTTGAGGCAGAAGGTCGAACCTGCAGCGACAAACCAACAGGGGCCGCAGGGCCCCATGGGCAGAAAAGAGGTGCAGTCCAGACCGAGGCATCAGCGCGAAGGTATGGCGCGCCCCTTTATCCCAGTTGTTATACCTTCGAGGCACATTTGACACTCGTGCCCTTTTCAGGACAAAGAGACCTCGCCGGACTATATCCGGAGAGGCTGCTAATCGCGCCTCCACTAGCCAGGCTCCAAAGCCTGGTCCGGGGGCGGAAGCGAACGCAAGGCGTGTGCCAGACGTTCCTCCGACGGAGGATGCTGACGGGTTATCTGCCACCAACTCAGAGATGGAAAGTGCCATGAACCACAGGCGTCGCCGGATAATTCTTCGCGACACTTGCTTCTCCCAAGAGGCATTAGATGCCTTCAATTCGGGAGATGCACACCTCCGTGCCGCTCAAAATGGTCTAGCCAGAGCCATGGAGCAATATGTAATAGACATACGGGTAAGAAAATTTTGGTAAATATATATGTAGCAGTAGCCCCCGAGACTGAAAACAGTTAGAATAACTGGTTTAAGGATCATTTGAAATGCAGGTTCTTACAGAAAAGAATTCCCTACTGACCCAGGAGCTGGAAGAGTGCAAAGCCCAACTGGAGGCTGCACTAGCCGCAGCAGGGGAGCCTAAGGAGACCCCCTCTGGTAATATACTTTTCGAAAGATAAGTATGTGGCGAAGCACAACTTTTGTGCAAATCTGACAAATAAAATTGTAGATGGCGCCGGATTGAATCCGGAAAGGCAACACCTCGAACGCCAACTAAGGGCTGGTGAGAGGGTGCTGTTAAAGGTGATGGGGGAGAAGAACATTCTCCAAGATGCCAACACCCGGCTGGGTGTCGAGCTAAAAGATGTTCGTGCCCAGCTGTCAGACTCCGTGAAGGAGAATCAGCGGCTTCGGCGTGACATATTTAGTAAGTGCTTGAACGAACCTTTTAAAAGAAAGTTCGGCGGTGCCGTTGGTTAACAGAGCAATATCCGTAGGTATGTTAATAGGTCGTCCTGCAGAGGAGATGCCCGATTCTACGGGTGACCTTCTTCCCGAGCTCTTGCAATTGCTCGATCGAGTTCGGCAGGCGATGCGAGGCGTCGCCCAGGTCCTATGGCCATCCGTCTCCACACCCGAAGGTCTTGGAGAGCTTGCGGAGAAGCTGAGGGGAGCACGGCGGCGCTTCCAGTTGTGGAAGATATCAGCCTGCCGTCGAGGCGCTAGGGAGGCCTGGGCCATGGTGAAGACGCGGTATTCACAGGCCGACCCCAACCATATGGCCGAGGTTGGTCCTGTAGGGCCTGATGGGAAGGAGATCCCTGTGAGCTTAGTGTACGGCCAAGTAGAGTTGGCCGCAAAGTATTCCCAGCAGGACTATAAATTAGACAGCATGTTAGATGGTATTGAAGAGGAGTACAATCAGTCAAAATGACTATGTAATTTAATTGGCATTTATAATGCCTTCTAGCCGGTTTGTAGATCATTTGTCATGGCCGACCTTTTCGCTTCAGCCTCGGGACCTGATGGTCCGGAGTGTGTCTGAATTCCCATGCGGTTATATAGGAACTTGGGAATGCGTGGAGACCAGGCGTAGGGGTCATTATGGCATGAACAGACAAGTGCCAGACTAGTTATGTTATATTACATGGTTAGTAAGAAACATCTTCTAGGGAGAATAGTTCCGTTAGGGGTTCCTTTCCCTGGGAGGCATGCCCTAAAGTGCATGTCCATGCTGCAAAGAGAAACGCAGGAAAAACATCTGGGGGCATGTGGAAAAAATAACAAAGATCATATTTAGTTCACCGACCGAATATTCCCTTAAGAAAGCTAGCTTTCGGCTTCACCCAGTCTGAGGTACATGTCCGGCTGACCTGGCAGTAACAATCACAGAGGTGCTCCCTTTACCGCCTAGCCGAACAATCGGGAACGTAGGGGTAAGCACATGAGCCAGGCAACCTAGCTTGGCCAAAACTTAAGTCATATCGATGCATATAGTGGTGAATAAAAGGTACACGCGGAAGTTTGACACATGTGTTGGGCGTGAAGCCTGTAGAAATAAGCTTCTATTGAAAGAAGCCCCCAGGTTTGCTGAGCGCGGATAGCGCGTCACTTTGTGAGCCTCTAAAGGCTATAAGAGGGAAAGAGAGAGAGAAGGAGAGAAATGTAAGACAGAAGGTATATATAAAAAATGGACAGAGTAAGGAGACGAACACAGGATCTGGCGCTAGGCATAGAATCTTCGGAGGCGGGCTGCGTTCCATCGGTTCGGCTCGAGTCGGTTATCCGATGCACTTCGCAGGCGGTACGCACCACCAGTCAGGACTTGGTCGATGATGAAGGGACCTTCCCACTTGGGCTTGAGTTTGTCCTTTTTCTTGTTTGGCAGGCGTAGAACTAATTCGCCAACGTTGTAATTTTTGGCCCGTACTTCTCTGCTTTGGTATCTTCGAGCCTACTGTTGATAAAATGCGCAACGGGCTTTTGCCACGTCACGCTCCTCCTCTAGTGCGTCCAAACTGTCCTGCCGATCGAGCTCGGCTTCTCTTTCTTCGTACATGCGCACTCGAGGTGAGTCATGAATTATGTCGCAAGGCAAAACTGCCTCTGCGCCGTACACCATGAAGAATGGTGTATATCCGGTGGTGCGATTCGGTGTGGTCCGCAGCCCCCAGAGTACGGAGTCGAGCTCCTCTACCCAGTGTGTGTTAGATTCCTTGAGGGATCGTACTAATCTGGGTTTAATGCCGCTCATGATAAGACTGTTTGCACGTTCGACCTGGCCGTTAGTCTGTGGGTGATAGACAGAAGCGTAATCGAGCTTGATGCCCAAGTTTTTGCACCAGAGTTTTACCTCGTCGGCCGTAAAGTTCGTGCCATTATCAGTGATAATGCTGTGTGGGACGCCATAACAGTGTACAACCCCGGATATGAAGTCTATCACAGGCCCGGATTCAGCCGTCTTAATAGGCTTGGCTTCTATCCATTTGGTGAACTTATCCACCATGACGAGTAGGTATTTGTGCTTGTGGGTTCCGCCTTTAAGGGGTCCAACCATATCAAGCCCCCAGACCACAAAGGTCCAAGTGATGGGGATAGTTTGGCGGGCGGTGGGTGGCATATGGCTTTGGTTTGCAAAGAGCTGGCAACCGGTGCATCGCTGGACTAAGTCCTGAGCGTCTGCCCGGGCCGTCGGCCAATAAAAACCTGTACGGAAGGCCTTGCTTACCAGAGATCGGGCTGCAGCGTGATGACCGCCGAGTCCGGCATGGATTTCGGCCAGGAGATTCTGCCCCTCCTCTTCGGAGATGCACCTTTGAAGGACTCCGGTAGTGCTTTTCTTATAAAGCTCCCCCTCGTGGACTCTGTAGGCTTTGGATCGCCGCACTATGCAGCGTGCCTCATTCTGGTCCTCAGGGAGTACCTGCCTAGTAAGGTAGGCGAGGAATGGTTCCGTCCATGGGGCAATGACGGCCATTATTACGTGGGCTGAAGGTGTTACTTCAATGGCAGAGCCACCGATTGTGTCAGAATGCTCGGAGTCGGGCGATGCGGTTGGGTCCGGGCTGTTATTGTTCGACTCCCCTTCCCATGCCATGGATGGCTTAAAAAGCCTTTCCAAGAAGATGTTGGGGGGGGGACTACATCGCGTTTTGCGCCGATGCGTGCCAGGACATCTGCCGCCTGATTATTTTCCCGGGCTATATGGTGAAATTCAAGCCCCTCGAACCGAGCTGACATTTTTAGGACGACGTTGCGGTAAGCTGCCATTTTCGGATCCTTTGCATCGAAGTCTCCGTTTATTTGGGATATTGCGAGGTTCGAGTCCCCGCGCACCTCTAGGCGTTGGATGCCCATGGATACTGCCATCCGGAGACCATGTAGAAGGGCCTCATATTCGGCTGCGTTGTTGGAGTCCGTGTATAGAATCTGTAGTACGTATTGAACTGTGTCTCCTGTGGGGGACGTTAGAACGACACCAGCCCCCAGTCCGGCCAACATTTTGGAGCCGTCGAAATGCATGATCCAATTTGAATATGTGCCGTACTCTTTAGGGAGTTCGGCCTCCGTCCATTCTGCGACGAAATCGGCCAAAACTTGTGACTTGATGGCTCGTCGTGGCTTATAAGTTATGTCAAACGGGAGGAGCTCGATGGCCCATTTCGCAATCCGGCCCGTTGCGTCACGGTTGTTGATAATGTCGTTAAGTGGTACTTCCGAGGCTACTGTTATCGAACACTCTTGAAAGTAGAGTCGTAGCTTCCGGGATGCCATGAATACCGCGTACGCAATCTTTTGATAATGCGGGTACCGTGATTTGCAGGGAGTGAGGACAGTGGACACATAATAGACAAACCTTTGAAGGGGGAATTTGTGTCCGTCCGCTTCTCGTTCGACGATGAGCACTGCGCTTACAACCTGATGTGTTGCTGTGATGTACAATAGCATTGGTTCGTCGGTGTTTGGCATGGCCAGGACTGGGTTTGTTGCCAGTATGGCTTTTATTTCGTCGAGTCCAGCCATGGTTGCGTCCATCCATTTGAAGTGTTCGGTGCGCCAAAGGAGGCGGTAAAGGGGAAGGGCCTTTTCTCCCGCAGATAAAGCGGCTTAGAGCCGCCACACATCCGGTTAACTTTTGTATTTGTTTGAGGTCCTTTGGGATATCCAATTGCGACAGAGCTCGAATCTTGGCTGGATTTGCTTCAATTCCTCTATTGGATACAATGAAGCCCAAGAGCTTTCCGGCTAGGACGCCGAAAATGCATTTTTCCGGGTTGAGCTTGATGTCATATGTTCGGAGATTATCAAATGTGAGCCTCAAGTCGTCTACTAGAGATTCAACATGTCTTGTTTTGATGACCACATCATCTACGTATGCCTCCACTGTTTTACCGATCTGGCTTGCCAGACATGTCTGAATCATGCGCTGATATGTTGCGCCGGCGTTTTTGAGCCCAAAGGGCATCGTGTTGAAGCAGAATGGCCCATATGGTGTGATAAATGCCGTTGCGGCTTGGTCTGATTCTGCCATCTTGATTTGATGGTAGCCAGAATATGCGTCGAGGAAACACAACGAATCGTGTCCTGCGGTGGCATCGATAATTTGATCGATGCGGGGAAGAGGGAAGGGATCCTTTGGGAAAGCCTTGTTGAGGTCTTTAAAATCGACACACATGCGCCAGGATTTGTCCTTCTTTGGTACCATCACCAGGTTTGCTAGCCAGTCCGAATGTTTTATATCTTTGATGAATCCGGCCTCCAATAGCTTTGCTAGCTCCTCTCCCATAGCCTGTCTCTTAGGTTTGGAAAAACGCCGAAGAGCCTGTTCGACAGGTTTGAATCCTGTGTGGATATTTAAGCTGTGCTCGGCCAGCCTGCATGGGATTCCTGGCATGTCTGAAGGATGCCAGGCGAAAATGTCCCAATTCTCCCGTAGGAACTCTCGCAATGCGGCGTCGACATCAGGGTTTAATTGTGCCCCGATGGAAGCTGTTTTGTTGGGGTCCGTTGGATGGACTTGGAATTTGACTATTTCGTCCGCTGGTTTAAAGGAGGTGGACTTGGATCTTTTGTCGAGTACCACGTCGTCCCTATTCACGGTAGAGCGCAACGCAGTCAGTTCCTCGGCCGCTAGGGCTTCGGATAGTGCCTCGAGGGCTAGTGCGGCTGTCTTGTTTTCGGTGCGGAGTGCTACATCCGGATCACTAGCGAGAGTGATGATCCCGTTAGGCCCGGGCATCTTGAGCTTCATGTACCCGTAATGGGGTATTGCTTGGAAGATAGTGAATGCTTCCCGCCCTAGCAAAGCGTGATAACCACTGCTGAACGGGGCCACGTGGAACGTGAATTCTTTGGACCTGTAATTGTCTGGCGTGCCGAACACCACATCTAGTGTGATTTTTCCTGTACAGCGCGCTTCCCGACTGGGGATTATTCTTCTAAAGGTTGTGCTACTTCGCGTGATGCGGTTCCAGTCTATATCCATTTTTTAGAGAGTTTCCTCATAGATGAGGTTCAATCCACTGCCGCCGTCCATGAGTACCTTGGTGAGACGAAAGTCATCCACTATTGGACTGAGGACCAATGCGGCTGGTGCTCGGGCTGTTCGGAATTTAGGTTCATCACTGGCGTTGAAGGTAATGGCCGTGTCACTCCATGGGTTTATTGTTGCTACTTGGTAGACTTAGGCAAGGCTGCAGAGTGTCCTTTTTCGCATGTTATTTGATGCGAAGGTCTCGAAGACTGTTAATACCGTATTGGTGTCTCTGGGGTGGCTTTCTGTGGCCTCCGGGATTAGGAGGTTTTCGCCAATTTTGGCCACCTGCCGGAGTACCCAACATGCTCTAAGGCTGTGAGTTGGTGTGGCGTCCTCTGTACTATGAATTTTACAGGGTCCATTGAGCCATCCTTCCAGTACGGTTCCATGCCCTGTAGAGGGTTTTTGCCTTTTGGTGTTTGACCCGGGTGTCTGGCGATGATGCACCCTTTTATTTCGGACTGGGCTTGCATTAAGGGCCGGATTGTCCCAAAGTTTTGTTTCGGTTTTTCGGGCGCTTTCCATCGCACAGTACTTTCGTACTATGGACGTTAAGTCAACAAAGCGTGTAATATCACGACGACTTATGGCGTTGAGTATTCCCTTGTCCGTGCAATTATTGCAGAAGGATGAAATTGTGTCTTCCTCGCGGCAGCCCTTTATCCTGTGCATAACCAAGAGGAATCTGGCCCAGTAATGATGTACTGTTTCTTTGGGCTCTTGCCTGATTTGGGATAGATCGCTAATGTTCGGGTGGGTGGGTGGAATTGAATCCGAAGCTGTCGTTGAATTGTCACGGCAGATGTCCTTTTGCAAGGACTTAGTCGTGGAGCCATCGCAACTAGGAAGCTTAAAGGGGTTAATCGGGACAAGGACAGGCGAGGTTTATACTAGTTCAGCCCCTTACGGTGAAGGAAGGCCTACGTCTAGTTGGGTTGGAATTGCTTGAGGTTTTGATGACCAAGGAGCGAGATACGCTATGCCTGGCTCTCGATCAGTTGTTTCTCACCCTAAGCCGCTGGCGGGTCGTCCCCTTATATACATGGGTTGACGCCCTGCAGCCTACAGAGTCCCGACCGGCTCATAAACAGTGTCCGTCTCGGCGACTAGTTACTTCTACCTTACAGTACAAGTTATACCATCATGGCGGTTTATCTTTACCGGCCTCAGAGTCGCCTGTGGGCCTTTAAGCCTTTTAGTGAACCGCCATCTTCATGCCTTGGTCTTGGGCTTCTGATGAACCTCTATTTGCGTAACCCGACCTCTCCTGGATGGCTTACACAAATAGTCATATCCCCAACATTAGGCCCCAGATTGATTTGAACCGGTTCATGTCAATCTTGAAAACCTTATGAACTGGCCTTTAGTCTTCTGTCTTGCGTGAAAATTGTAACCCGCCGTGACGTCATCCTCTGGATTCGGGTTAAATCATCATGACGTCATCTTCAATAAAACTTATATTTTAATTCATCATATCTTCAACGGATCTTTGCCTTTACTGACCCTCCCGAAAATCGAGGCGTCGGGGCCGCTGGATAATGATGTCTTGGTCTCCTCGTTTCTCGCGCCATCTCAGTTGGTCCTCCTTATAAATAGGCGCGACCTAGGTCTTTTTCATTTCCTCCGGTCGTCTTCTTCCTCGACTCCCTCTTCTGTCGCTCGAGCTCCACCGCCGCCACCGTCGGAAACCTCGTCTTCACCGACTTAGGCCGCTGCATCACCCTGTTTTTGACCAGAGAACAACGGCAACCCTCCGCAGTTCTTCCACATCGGTGAGTTCTCTTTTCCCCTTTTTCTCAGATCTGCATTAGTACTGTCTTGAGTTCGTCGACGTTCATCGCCGCCCAACGCAACCTCCATTAGTTCTTACCTCTAGTACCTTGTTCAGATCGTAAAAACCACATAGAACTGCCGCGGAGGATGTTGTGTGCTTATTCTGTATGAAAACAGATCTCATTTCCTTGTTTTGGAAGCCCTCCTTGAGTATATGAACTTCCCTGTACTATTCTAGGTCTAGAAATTTTTCCTTTCTAGAGCATCGTTTGATCTAAAATAATAATTGCAACTTGTGAAACCTGTTTGCTCCACACTTAGCCAAAAACTGTGTCTGTTGACTTTGTTTCAGCCATAGTAGTCCATGTAGCCGGTTTAAGATAATACCGGCTATCAGCACCACTTGCCTCTGGCGACTTAAGAAAACCTTAATCATCTTTAATACCTGCAGCTGTTAAACATTATAACATAGTTACCTGTATGTCATTAGGCCCCTTCTTAAGCCGCCATCTTAAATAACCCAATAATGTTTATTCTCCGGGTTATAATAACCCGGAAAAATTTCCTTTATCTTGTTGTAGGCTTCAATTTACCCAATGGCACCCAAAGCTGTTAAACCTCCGGTTACCTGCAACTGGGTCCCATCCATTGTTACAGAGAGCAAACTGTCCGAGTTTGTAAAGTCTGGCCATCTGCCCAAGAAGGATGTCATGTCTTATCGTGCTCCTGAACCGTCTGAAGAGAAACCTCAACCCAAGGAAGGGGAGGTGATCATTTTTACCGATCACATGAGCCGGGGATTTGCTCCTCCCGGTTCAAAATTCTTTAGAGACGTTTTGCACTTCTTTGACTTAAGACCTCAAGACATCAGGCCCAATTCCGTGTCAAATATCTGCAACTTCCAAGTTTTTTGTGAGGTCTACCTTGGAGAAGAACCCAGCCTACTTTTGTTTAGGGAATTGTTCTATTTGAACCGGCAGAATGAGCGGGCCAACGGGCCTAGTCTGGAGCTTGGTGGCATATAGATTCAAAGGCGGAGAGACTGCTTGTTCCCTTATGCTGAATTGCCGAGTCATCCAAAGGACTGGAACCAGACATGGTTCTACTGCCAAGATACTTCTCCGGCTGGTGAAAACCCGCTGCCCGGCTTCCGTGCATTGCGCCTTGAACCTACTCACCCGCTGCCGGATAAGTTGACTGCTATTGAACGTCTGCCACTCACCCCCAAGATCAAGAAGATTAAAGCTCTTTTAGGGAACGACTTAGATGGTATTGACCTGGTCCGAGTCTGGGTTGCTTGGAGAATAATTCCGTTAAGCCGCCGCCCCGGCTTAATGTGTAATTATTCAGGCGAGAAAGATGACCCTTAGCGTCATAGTCCTGACGACTTACCAAATGATGTAGTGGAAGCTACAACTCAGTCTTTGTTGAAAGAGGGCACAGTGAATAGTAACACTTTCGGCTTACTACCTTTTTGCCAGAAGAACCCGGCCCCTGCAGTAAGTTTCCAGCCGTCGGGTTATTTTTTACCATGTTATACTGTATTCTTACGCATAACCCTTTATAACCTTTTACAGGAAAATGATAACTTCTAGAAAATCCAATATGATCATGAGGCGGCCAAGAAAGCCAGGGCGGCCAAGAGGGCCGAAAGGAAAACCGCCAAGCCCACCACTTCAAGGAAAAGGAAGCCAAGCGCTTCTGAGTTGTTTCAGCTTGATGATACTGATGATAATGAGGAAGAGGTAACTTTTTAATTTCCCTTTCTCCTTTATCACTACTTTACTGATATTAACCTTCTTTCAGGGAGACACGGGCAACAGCCAACCCGTCGAGGAAGAGGTAATTATAATCTCCTCCGACTCCAAACTTCGGCCGCGTCAGAAAATTCGAAGAGTAACCCGGAAAGTAAGATTTTCACACCCTTTGGCTTACCAAGATCCTGACTTTCTTTTGAAGCAATAGCAATTTGAAAACCGGAGGCAGACCCGGACTAGCAAGGATGCAGAGCTATCCTCCGGCTTGCCTGACACAACCCGGAAGCGTCGGACTGAGGTTATCTCCAATTTATACCCTTTTTTACCTTTAGCGGGTCTAATCCGTCAACCTCTCAATTCCTCTGGCTCCAATTACCAGGATACCTCTCCTTCATCTGGCGAGTCCATGCAATCAAACATGCCGGCTTTTAAGACTGCCCCTGGGTAATATCAATTTGTTCACCTTATGTTTTTCTTTCTTCATGTTTCTTTACTTATTTCTCTGCTTTGCCCACAGCATGCAGGTTAAGCCCAGGAAGAAAACCAAGAAGGATAAACCGGCCCAAACCCCTGTGGTGACTGAACCGGAACAGGGTATAGCTGCTCCCGACTCTTCCACACATCAACCGCCGCCTGAGCCGGCTCAAGACATTGCAGCACCAACTTCTAACCCGCCTGATGAAGATATTTTTGATGGTTCTGTTAACCCGGAGGCACCTAGCCCAGTCAAAACGACTGACCCAGAAGTGGAATTTCTCCAGGCTCAATTCGTTGAGCCGGCTAGGCCCACCGTCCTTGCCAAATGCTCGGCTAAAGAGGAGTTGCTAGAACACCGTAAGGCCAAGATGGATATCACCGACTATACTCATTTGAGTATTGGAGAGATCGTCCCGGGCTATATCAACCAGGTGCAAAGCAGCCGTGACCTAGATATTGACATGGTGAAGAAAATACAGCAAAAATCTGAGGTATGACTTATGCTTCCTTACTTTCAATCATACTTACTGTACCAGCCCCCAAGTCTATTGCTTATGAATAAATATGCTGTAGACTTAAAAAAAATTGTTAGAGCTGCTTGCCCGGCTTAAAGAAAAATATTTAAACCGGATGTAACCCAATACCTTTAACTAGCGATACACATTAGCCCCCAAGTGCCAAGTATCTTTGCTTGCAAAGTATTTGGGACTTAATATCCAGGACCGACTTAAAAATTTAGAAAGCTTTGGTATACATTAGCCCCCAAGTGTCAACTATCTTTGCTTGCAAAGTGCTTGGGACTTAATATTATTTACCGTAATCTTGACTACTATCCGGTGCAATGCAGGCCATCATAAGTCAATTTGAATCAGAGATTGTTGACCTGAAGAACCGCGTGGCAGCCCAGGAGATTGAAACTCAAAAGGCTAACTCCAAATTTGAATTCAGCGTCTCTGAACAAGAGAAGCTGAAGAAAAATTTTGAGTTGGAGAAGAAAATTTGGACTGGCGAAAAGGCCGGATTGGTGACCCGGGCCGAGACAGCAGAGGCGTTGCTGGCAAATGCAACAGCCGAACTGACCGGCTTACAATGCCAGATATCTCAGATGGTCTCAGCGATCTTTGGTAAGTTATCTTAAGCAAGCATTAAATATTGTAAATATTCCTTCAATTGTTACCTGAGTTTTACCTTATACTTACCAATACAGGACCCAGGAGCACAAACCTCAAGCAGAATATGCTGATCAAATTGAAGGCGGTGTATACTCTAGTAGAGCAACTGTACATCGGGTCACAACGTGCCTTGGCCATTGTAGCCTTATCAAATGATGTGCCCCACCTCTTGCAACATGTGTTACAACGGCTTGCTGTACTTCCTCAGCGGATTCAAGAGTTGAGACGGGCCCAAGCAAGAGCCGGAGCAATAGCCGCTTTCAGCCGGGCCAAAGCCTGGTTACCAGAGCTAGACCCGGCCGACATCGCTCTTGGGTATCCAAGTTTAAAGGAGGATGGCACTCCATTTGATGAAAAGGATTTCACCTCCTGCGTGAGGGATATACGCCCTGTGGCCACTCAAATTGGAAACGACATTTACCTCACCAAGTGTCAGCCGGGTTATGACAAGGTAGAATCGGAGAATCACGCCGCATTATGAGGAGTTGATTAGCTTTGACCAAATAAAAACTTAACCTTTTCCCAATTTTAGTTCTTGGCAGATTTTAGCTATTTTAGGACAAGTCAAGCAATCATCACACAATTCAAGCAAGCATGCAAAGAGTATATTGGCAGCGGAAAGTAAAGCATGCAACTTGCAAGAATGTAAAGGGAAGGGTTTGGAGAATTCAAACGCATTGGAGACACGGATGTTTTTCCCGTGGTTCGGATAGGTGGTGCTATCCTACATCCACGTTGATGGAGACTTCAACCCACGAAGGGTAACAGTTGCGAGTCCACACAGGGCTCCACCCAAGGGTAACGGTTGCGCGAGTCCACACAGGGCTCCACCCACGAAGGGTCCACGAAGAAGCAACCACCCACAAAGGGTCCACGAAGAAGCAACCTTGTCTATCCCACCATGGCCATCGCCCACGAAGGACTTGCCTCACTAGCGGTAGATCTTCACGAAGTAGGCGATCTCCTTGCCCTTACAAACTCCTTGGTTCAACTCCACAATCTTGTCGGAGGCTCCCAAGTGACACCTAGCCAATCTAGGAGACACCACTCTCCAAGAAGTAACAAATGGTGTGTAGGTAATGAACTCCTTGCTCTTGTGCTTCAAATGATAGTCTCCCACACTCAACTCTCTCTCATAGGATTTGGATTTGGTGGAAAGAAGATTTGAGTGGAAAGCAACTTGGGAAGGCTAGAGATCAAGATTCATATGGTAGGAATGGAATATCTTGGTCTCAACACATGAGTAGGTGGTTCTCTCTCAGAACATATGAGTTGGAATGGTGTGTGTTCTGATGGCTCTCTCGAATGAAGAGGAGGTGGAGGGGTATATATAGCCTCCACACAAAATCCAACCGTTACACACAGTTTTCCAATCTCGGTGGGACCGAATCAACAAACTCGGTCGGACCGAAAAGTAAACCTAGTGACCGTTAGAGATTTTCGGTGGGACTGACATGCAACTCGGTAGGACCGATATGGTTAGGGTTTGGGCATAACGTAATCTCGGTGAGACCGATTACACAAAACTCGGTGAGAATTTGGTAATGAGCTAACCAGAGAGTTGGTCAGGCAAACTCGGTGGGACCGATTTGCTCTTTCGGTGAGACCGAGTGGAACTCGGTGAGACCGAAAAGTTACAAAGGGAAACACTGAGTTTACATTGCAATCTCGGTGGGAACCGATTCGCTCTTTCGGTGAGACCGAAAAGTTACGAAAGGGAAACAGAGAGTTTGCAATCCCATCTCGGTGAGACCGAGATCCTATCGGTAGAACCGAATTGCTAGGGTTTGGCAGTGGCTTATGACAAGTGAAACTCGGTGGCGCCGGATAGGAAGAATCGGTAGGACCGAGTTTGGCTTAGGGTTTAGGTCATATGTGGATATGGGAAAGTAGTTGAGGGTTTTGGAGCATATCACTAAGCACATGAAGCAAGAGGCTCATTAAGCAACACCTCATCCCTCCTTGATAGTATTGGCTTTTCCTAAAGACTCAATGTGATCTTGGATCACTAAAATATAAAATGAAGAGTCTTGAGCTTTTGAGCTTGAGCCAATCCTTTGTCCTTAGCATTTTGAGGGTTCCACTTTCACATCCATGCCATGCCAATCATTGAGCTTTCCTGAAATAATCATCTTGGAATAGCATTAGCTCAATGAGCTATATGTTGTTATGAATTACCAAAACCACCTAGGGATAGTTGCACTTTCAATCTCCCCCTTTTTGGTAATTGATGACAACATATAGATCAAAGCTTCGACAAATGATAATAAGCATGAAATATATCGCTTTGAGAAGTATGTGATAAGTAAGAGCTCCCCCTAAATTTGTGCATATTTAAAATTTGCTTTGGACTGCAAATGCACAAAGAGTTAGAGTCATGGGTTACTCTTCCATGTCACATACATCTTGGTGGAGCGCTCAAAATGATAAGAATGAAATACATGCACTCATCACCAAGAATAGTGAATGATCACAAGATAGATAGATAATTAGCAATTAAGCAAGCATTAAGTGTAGCTTATGATCAAACACATGATCATCAATGTCTCACAAATAATGACGTAGTATCTCAAGCACTCAAAAGCAAACAAGTTTGAAAAACCACCAAATAAAGCAAGAGAGAAAAGCAACACTCTCTCTCTCTCGAAGCCTATGATCTATACATCTTCTCCCCCTTTGGCAACAAGTTACCAAAAAGTTCCTAGAAAATGCATAGTGCTAAATCGACGCTCAGGCTTGATCTTCTGGTGGTGGTGGAGTCCGGATCACTCCAAGGACGAAGGCTTCGGTAGATGCTGAAGTAGTCGCTGGAGTTGGAGCTGAAGTAGACGCTGGAGCTGAGGCTGTAGCTGGTGCTGAAGTGGTGGCTCTTGGTGTCAGCAACTGGCACGGCAGATGACCTCGGGCCTCGTGGCACTCTGGAAAAGGTATGAGTGGTAGTCCTGCCTCTCCTCTCCTGCATGTCCTCCTGGAGCTGCTCCACTGCAGACTGAACTTCCGTTACTTTGACATCCAAGTCATAGAACTTCTGTTCCATGATTCTCTCTAGGCTCTGCTGATTCTGAGTGAGGGTGGCCAGACTTTGCTCAATCCTCAGCGTGGATGCAATCAAGTAACCAAGCTGCTCTTGTTTAGTCTTCAAGAAATACTCAGATGCCTCCTCTTGAGTTGGCATCTTGGCAGCTTTCTCCTTCTCGCCTTCTCCTTCTTTGCGTAAGCTTGTGCAGACGATGGCTCGTTCTCAGTCATGACAACTTCATTTCTCAAAATCTGGACGGATGGGCAGGTGTTCCTTGTCCAATAGATATATGCCCGTGCCCATCTTGGAGTTGATGAGCTCCTGAATTTGAGGGGCATATCCGCAGCTCCTCTTCTGATCTGCTGCAGTCCTCTTGATTGTTTCCACTATGAGGCTCATCACCTTGAACTTCTGAGGCACATCAAACACATGTAGCAAGTTGATAGCATGGCCTCTGATCATCTTGTGATCTCCAGACTTGGGCAGTAAGGTGTGCCTTAGTATCCAATTGATCGTAGGCAGTCCTGACAGAAGGTAATGCACAGACCCAAATTTGAAGGTGTCAAGAGCTTCATTGGGAATTTCCTTGTACATATTGGACATGGAGTTATGGTCCATCTTCTTCTTGGCATATATGTCCAAGTCATCATCATGCTCCTCTGGGGCATTAATCAACTTTGCCCATTCCTCAACAGTGGATTGGTACCTTGTACCCTCAGACATCCATGTGATCCTCCCATCTGGATAAAAGTGCCGTGGAGTAGAACTGCATGATAAGCTCCTCGTTCCACTTTGTGAGCTTCTGCCCAACAAAGTCAGCTACTCCACAAGCTATGAAGCTGTCTTGCACTCCAGGATAGTGCTCCTCATTGTCCTTGTATATCCCAGTCGCCATATATCACATACAATGGGCTTCTTATCTAGCAGCACTCTCATAGAAATCTTGCTGCTCCTTGGTGTGAAACCTGTAGTCCACTGCTGTCCTTCTCCTTGAAGCATATGGGTCTGCTTCTCTCCACTTTCAGCCCTGAATCTCTCCTGAGCTTCATATCCTCAGCCACAGGATGAGCATCGTTGTGGTCTGGGATCTTGGGCTTTAGCTTTCTTAGGACATTCTCTTCCTCTTCTTCAGCAACAGTCTCAGGCACTGGGGCCTTGTTCTTCTCAGCTGCAGGAATGCTCCTTGTATTTCTCTTAGGCTTTGGCTTTGGAGCTGGCTTGGCCTTGGAAGCAGCTCCCCCTGATTTTATGGCATCTCCCATTAGCTTGGGTGCCTTGGGTGCTGGTGCAGCTACTCTTCTTCTTCTTCTTCCATGATGGAAGCTTTGCCAAGCACTCTAGCCACAGTCTTCTTCACCCTTTCCTTTCTTTTCTTGCTCTCAGCTGCAACTGGCTCTATGGGCTTCTCAGTTGACATTCTGGCCTTTGACATTGGCTGCCTGCCTGCTGGCCTTTTGATTTTCAGCCTGGCTTAGTGCCTTGAGCTGGCTCAACTCTCTTGGAAGTGGCCTCTTCCTCTGCCACATAGTCCTCATCTTCGGAATCTGAAGTCCTCTTCTTCCTTTGTCTCGTGGCAGCCTTTGGCAAATTGCTAGGAGTGCTCCTGCTGCCTTCATCAGATGAACTGGAGGGACTAGTGCCCTCACTCATCACCACTTGCTGCTCTGACATATTTTGGCTATCACTTTGATCAGACATGCTGCAAACTGACTGCTGACCCTGTGAATAGATTATAGATGAGATAGAAAGATGAGCATCACAAAATGCAGAGATTTTTGCAAAAGAATGATCCAAAAACTTAGTTTTAGTTTCCACTGGATAATCATCTCGGATTTCTACGTTTTCAACTCGTGATACCGAGGCAGTTTGGATAACTAGTGACTCCGGTAGGACGATCACAGTCTGGGTGGGCCCAAGATGCTAGGGTTTCATGAGTTCAAAGAATGGTGGCACACGTAGTAAATTCGTCGGTCAGACGTCTTGTTGCAGTATAAGCATCAGGTAATGGGACGAGTTTTCATTGGTGGAGTCCGAGATGTTCTCGGCGGAAACTAAACCTAGAATTTTCGAATCAAACCTAATCTATGAGCGTTTTGACTGGATAGGAGTGTTTCAACGTGGCTAGAACAATATGATCACAATGTGCTAGGAATCAGATTGAAATAGCACAAAGATCAAGTCCATACCCTAGTTCGGCGGGGACTTGCTACGGCGGCAACGGCGGGGCAGAATTCCCGTTGACGGCGACGGAGACCAGCGACTGGAGGCTGCTGGCGACGAGAAGACGATCCGGAGACCTCGAAGGGCAGAGCAGGCTATCGCGCGGGAGGGGTTCGAAGAAATTTCCAAAATTTTGCCCGTGACTATATATAGCCCGACCCTGTCGGTGTGACCGAGTGGAACAACTCGGTGGCACCGAGATTCATAACTGCAAGCAGTTACTGAAACTCGGTGTGACCGAAATGTTCAAATCGGTTGCACCGAGATCGAAAACCTAGATCAACTTAATGATCTCGGTAGGACCGAAAGTGGGTATCGGTCAGACCGAGAATCATAAAGAGGTTTTGGAAGTTTAAGTCTATGACGAATCGGGGACTCCGAGCGCTCCTCACACAGAGTGGTTCGAATCTGACTTGATCAAATTTTGTGATGTAGCATGAATAGAGTTTGAGACGAGAAAAGCATAGATAGCTAGAGGAGGTTCTTAGGCATTCTTGTCCATCCACTTGGCAAAAGGAAATAAAACCAAACAATCAAAACAACAAGTGGATGTCCTCGAATGAGTAAAATATGCAACCAATGCTCACACAATAAGATGGCAATTGAAAATATGTGGCAAGGCATGCACAACCAATTCTAGCATCTATCAAGCAATTTGCGATGACTAGGTCATCTATATATGAGTATATTGACTTAGGTGTCAAGTGAGAACACTTGATCATAGGTCATACTCATCGTTTAAGCTCAAGTGGGGTTACCACTTTTACAAAAAGCATTGTTTTGTTCACATCTTTAGAGTTACTTTAGCTCAAGTCTTAGAGTAAAGCTCCCCCTAGATGTGATATCCCCCCTGAGAGGGATGAACTAACCTTGGGTTTTGTCGATGATGACTTCATGTAGATATTGAAGATGTGGATGCTCAATGTTGATGTAGATCTCTTGGAGCAATCCATTTGAGTGAATTGCACTTTCAATACCTACATGGGTTAGTCCCACAAGGAACAAGCAAGGATATCCATAGACATAGAGTGATGCACACAAAAGATGATGTCCATGAGAACTTTTAGGTTACCTTGTCCCTTGTCTTACCAACAAGAGGGTTTGTGACTCCTTAAACTATTTTCTTGCTCAAGTGTAACTTGGCTAAGAGAATCATTAGTGGAATCAAGAGAGCTACTAGAAGTAACAATATTGGATTTAGCATGATCATTGTTACTACTAGAGGAAGAATCTTTCTTTTTCTTGTTACTAGACTTGACTTGAGGCATGTAAGTGGATAAGAGTAAACGCTTGGCAATGTAAGAAGAACTTTTCTTGCGGAGATCATCATTGATTGCCTTTAAGAACTCATGCTCTTGCTCAAGATTGAGCTTTTCAAAGTGTAATTTCTCATGAGCTCTTAAAAGTTCTCGATGATCTTCGAAGATGGTTTCATGAGCTAACTTAAGAGTGTTTAGTTCTTTAGTTAGGGCCTCAATCTTCTCCTTATCATTGTCATTCATTTTATCTTGATTAGCATGTTTAATTGACATTTCATCATAGTATTCATCACTAGAGTTGTCAACAAGCAAATCATCACCTAACAAGTCATCTTCATCACTATTGAAATCAACATACTCGGGGTGTGTTACCTTAGGACCTTTGGCCATGAAGCATCTTCCAATTCCTTCATTTGGTGAGTCAAATATATCGTAGGAGTTGGTTGACACAAGTGCTAGACCGGCAACACCTTCATCTTGAGTATCTTCGGAGCCGGAGTAATAACTTCTCTCGGAGTGGCTGTCGGAGTCGGAGCCGGATACCCATTCACCAACATGAGCTTGATGTCTTCGTCTTGTGTAGCTCCTTGATGATTTTTCCTTCCTTTCCGAATCCTTGCTTCTCCGTGAGTATCTTCGTTCATAATGATCATCTCTACTCCTTATTTCTCTTGGTGGTGATCCTTTGCTTCTTCTTTTTGGAGAATCTTCTCTTCTCTTGTTGGGAGCCGTACACTCATTGGAATAGTGTCCGGGTCTTCCACAATTGTAGCAGTTTCGCTCTCGACTAGAAGATCTTTTGTCATTGTAGGACCTTGACTTGGAGTTTCTATCTTTGCTTCTACTCTTGTAGAACTTGTTGAAGTTCTTCACCATTAAGCTCAATTCTTCATTGAAGTCTTGTTTCTCACTTGATGATGTAGGGGCTTCACATGCGGCTTTATAGGCACCACTTGATTTGTTGTGAAGTTCCTCTTTATCCTTAAGTGACATCTCATGAGCAACAATTCTTCCAATCACCTCCGTTGGCTTGAGATCTTTGTAATTGGGCATCATTTGGATCAATGTGCACACGGTATCATATTTTCCATCCAAGGCTCTTAGAATCTTCTTGATGATGAATTTATCGGTCATCTCTTCACTTCCTAAGCCGGCAATCTCATTTGTGATGAGAGCAAGCCTAGAGTACATTTCGGGCACACCTTCACCATCCTTCATCTTGAACTTGTCAAGTTGGCTTTGAAGCACATCCAACTTGGATTCCTTGACGGAGTCGGTACCTTCGTGCATATCAATCAAAGTGTCCCAAATTTCCTTCGCATTCTCAAGGCGGCTGATTTTGTTGAATTCTTCGGGGCACAATCCGTTGAAGAGAATATCACAAGCTTGAGCACTGTATTGCAACATCTTCAACTCATCCGCGGTAGCTTCACGGTTCGGTTCTCTCCCATCAAAGAAGTCACCTTGCAAACCAACACACACAATAGCCCAAACGGCAGGGTTATGTCCAAGAATATGCATTTTCATCTTATGCTTCCAACTAGCAAAATTAGTACCATCAAAGTAAGGACCTCTACGGTGATAATTTCCCTCGCTAGACGCCATACTCTCCTAGGTTGTGAAACCAAGGCTATGACCACCAAAAGCTATGGAGATAAAGCAAATGGAGACCAAAGCTCTGATACCACTTGTAGGATCGAAAGTATGTCTAGAGGGGGGTGATTAGACTACTTGACCAAATAAAAACTTAACCTTTTCCCAATTTTAGTTCTTGGCAGATTTTAGCTAATTTAGGACAAGTCAAGCAATCATCACATAATTCAAGCAAGCATGTAAAGAGTATATAGGCAGAGGAAAGTAAAGCATGCAACTTGCAAGAATGTAAAGGGAAGGGTTTGGAGAATTCAAACGCAATTGGAGACACGGATGTTTTTCCCGTGGTTCGGATAGGTGGTGCTATCCTACATCGACGTTGATGGAGACTTCAACCCACGAAGGGTAACGGTTGCGTGAGTCCACACAGGGCTCCACCCAAGGGTAACGGTTGCGCGAGTCCACACAGGGCTCCACCAATGAAGGGTCCACGAAGAAGCAACCACCCACAAAGGGTCCACGAAGAAGCAACCTTGTCTATCCCACCATGGCCATCGCCCACACAGGACTTGCCTCACTAGCGGTAGATCTTCACGAAGTAGGCGATCTCCTTGCCCTTACAAACTCCTTGGTTCAACTCCACAATCTTGTCGGAGGCTCCCAAGTGATACCTAGCCAATCCAGGAGACACCACTCTCCAAGAAGTAACAAATGGTGTGTAGGTAATGAACTCCTTGCTCTTGTGCTTCAACTGATAGTCTCCCCAACACTCAACTCTCTCTCATAGGATTTGGATTTGGTGGAAAGAAGATTTGAGTGCAAAGCAACTTGGGAAGGCTAGAGATCAAGATTCATATGGTAGGAATGGAATGTCTTGGTCTCAACACATGAGTAGGTGGTTCTCTCTCAGAACATATGAGTTGGAATGGTGTGTGTGTTCTGATGGCTCTCTCATCGAATGAGAAGAAGGTGGAGGGGTATATATAGCCTCCACACAAAATCCAACCATTACACAGTTTTCCAATCTCGGTGGGACCGAATCAATAAACTCGGTCGGACCGAAAATGTAAACCTAGTGACCGTTAGTGATTTTCGGTGGGACTGGTATGCAACTCGGTAGGACCGATACTGTTATGGTTTGGGCATAACGTAATCTCGGTGAGACCGATTACACAAACTCGGTGAGACCGAATTTGGTAATTAGCTAACCAGAGAGTTGGTCAGGCAAACTCGGTGGGACCGATTTGCTCTTTCGGTGAGACCGAGTGGAACTCGGTGAGACCGAAAAGTTACAAAGTGGAAACACTGATTTTACATTGCAATCTCGGTGGGACCGATTCGCTCTTTCGGTGGGACAGAAAAGTTACGAAAGGGAAACAGAGAGTTTGCAACCCCATCTTGGTGAGACCGAGATCCCTATCGGTAGGACCGAATTGCAAGTGAAACTCGGTGGCTAATGACAAGTGAAACTCGGTGGCGCCGGATAGGAAGAATCGGTAGGACCGAGTTTGGCTTAGGGTTTAGGTCATATGTGGATATGGGAAAGTAGTTGAGGGTTTTGGAGCATATCACTAAGCACATGAAGCAAGAGGCTCATTAAGCAACACCTCATCCCTCCTTGATAGTATTGGCTTTTCCTAAAGACTCAATGTGATCTTGGATCACTAAAATATAAAATGAAGAGTCTTGAGCTTTTGATTTTGTCCTTAAAATTTTGAGGGTTCCACTTTCACATCCATGCCATGCCAATCATTGAGCTTTCCTGAAATAATCATCTTGGAATAGCATTAGCTCAATGAGCTATATGTTGTTATGAATTACCAAAACCACCTAGGGATAGTTGCACTTTCAATCTCCCCCTTTTTGGTAATTGATGACAACATATAGATCAAAGCTTCGACAAATGATAATAAGCATGAAATATATCGTCGCTTTGAGAAGTATGTGATAAGTAAGAGCTCCCCTAAATTTGTGCATATTTAAAATTTGCTTTGGACTGCAAATGCACAAAGATTAGAGTCATGGGTTACTCTTCCATGTCACATACATCTTGGTGGAGCGCTTAAAATGATAAGAATGAAATACATGCACTCATCACCAAGAATAGTGAATGATCACATAAGATAGATAAATGATAATATTAAGCAAACATTAAGTGTAGCTTATGATCAAACACATGATCATCAATGTCTCACAAATAATGACGTAGTATCTCAAGCACTCAAAAGCAAACAAGTTGAAAAACCACCAAATAAAGCAAGAGAGAAAAGCAACACTCTCTCTCTCGAAGCCTATGATCTATACATCTTCTCCCCCTTTGGCAACAAGTTACCAAAAAGTTCCTAGAAAGATGCATAGTGCTAAATCGACGCTCAGGCTTGATCTTCAGGTGGTGGTGGAGTCCGGATCACTCTTGAAGTAGTCGCTGGAGTTGGAGCTGAAGTAGACGCTGGAGCTGGTGGAACTAAGGTTGTAGCTGGTGCTGAAGTGGTGGCTCTGGTGTCAGCAACTGGCACGGCAGATGACCTCGGGCCTCGTGGCACTCTGGCAAAGGTATGAGTGGTAGTCCTGCCTCTCCTCTCCTGCATGTCCTCCTGGAGCTGCTCCACTGCAGACTGAACTTCCGTTACCTTGACATCCAAGTCATAGAACTTCTGTTCCATGATTCCTCTCTAGGCTCTGCTGATTCTTAGTGAGGGTGGCCAGACTTTGCTCAATCTCAGCGTGGATGCAATCAAGTAACCAAGCTGCTCTTGTTTGGTCTTCAAGAAGTATTCAGATGCCTCCTATTGAGTAGGCATCTTGGCAGCTTTCTCCTTCCTCGCCTTCTCCTTCTTTGCGAAATGCTTGGGCAGATGATGGCTCGTTCTCGGTCATGACAACTTGATTGTCCTCGAAATCTGGACGGATGGGCAGGTGTTCCTTGTCCAATAGATATATACCCGCCCATCTTGGAGTTGATGAGCTCTTGAATTTGAGGGGCATATCCGCAGCTCCTCTTCTGATCTGCTGCAGTCCTCTTGAAGTTTCCACTATGAGGCTCATCACCTTGAACTTCTGAGGCACATCAAACACATGTAGCAAGTTGATAGCATGGCCTCTGATCATCTTGTGATCTCCAGACTAGGCAATAAGGTGTGCCTTAGTATCCAATTGATCGTGCGCAGACCTGACAGAAGGTAATGCTACAGAGCCAAACTTGAAGGTGTCAAGAGCTTCATTGGGAATTTCCTTGTACATATTGGACATGGAGTTATGGTCCATCTTCTTCTTGGCATAGATATCCAAGTCATCATCTTGCTCCTCTGGGGCATTTATGATCTGTGCCCACTCAGCCACTGTAGATTGGTACCTTGTACCCTCAGACATCCATGTGTGATCCTCCCATCTGGATAAAGGGTGCCGTGGAGTAGAAACTGCATGATAAGTTTCCTCGATTCCACTTTGTGAGCTCTGCCCAACAAGTCAGCTACTCACAAGCATGAAAGCTGTCATATACTCCTGGTAGTGTTCCTCCTCCTTCTCCTCTCATGTAGGTCCAGTCAACCATCTCCACATGTCACAGACCAATTGGCTTCTTATCTAGCAAAACAGTCTCATAGAAAATCCTGCTGCTCCTTGGTGTGAAACTGTAGGTCCAGTGCCAGTCCTTCTCCTTGAAGCATATCGGGTCCTGCTTCTCTCCATTTCCTCAGCCCTGAAATCTCTCCTGAGCTTCATTATCCTTCAGCCACAGGGATTGAGCATCGTTGTGCTCTGGGATCTTGGGGCTTAGCTTTTCTCAGGACATTCTCCTCTATCCTCAGCAACAGTCTCAGGCACTGGGCCTTGTTCTTCTCAGCTGCAGGAATGTTCCTTGTATTTCTTTTAGGTTTTGGCTTGGAGGCAGCTTTGGGCTTAGATGCAGTAGCCCCCGACCTTATGGCATCACCCATCAGCTTGGGTGCCTTGGGTGCTGGTGCAGCTACCTCTTCTTCCGCTTCTTCTTCCATGATGGAAACTTTTCTAAGCACTCTAGCCACAGTCTTCTTCACCCTCCACTTCCTTTTCTTGCCCTCAGCTGCAACTGGCTCTTGGGGAGTGGGCTTCTCAGTTGAGGCCCTTGCCTTTGACATGGGCTGCCTGCCTGCTGGTCTTTTGATTTTCAGACCTGACTTAGTGCCTTGAGCTGGCTCAATTCTCTTGGTAGTGGCCTCTTCCTCTGCCACATAGTCCTCATCTTCGGAATCTGAAGTCCTCTTCTTCCTTTGTCTCGTGGCAGCCTTTGGCAAATTGCTAGGAGTGCTCCTGCTGCCTTCATCAGATGAACTGGAGGGACTAGTGCCCTCACTCATCACCACTTGCTGCTCTGACATATTTTGGCTATCACTTTGATCAGACATGCTGCAAACTGACTGCTGACCCTGTGAATAGATTATAGATAAGATAGAAAAGATGAGCATCACAAAATGCAGAGTATTTTTGCAAAAGAATAATCCAAAAACTTAGTTTTAGTTTCCCACTGAAATCATCTCGGATCTACTGATTTTCAAACTCGGTGATATCGAAGCAGTTTTGGAACCTAAACTAGTGAACTCGGTAGGACCGAGTCACAGTTCGGTGGCACCGAGACTGCTAGGGTTTCACTGAGTTCAAAAATCGGTCACACCGATAAGTAATTCTCGGTCAGACCGAGTCTCACTTGTGCAATGGCATAAGCCAAATCGGTGGGACCGAGTTTTTCAACTCGGTGGGTCCGAGATAGTTTCGGCGGAAACCTAAACCTAGAATTTTCGAATCAAACCTAATCTATGAGCGTTTTGACTGGATAGAAGTTTATCAAACGTGGCTAGAATCAATATGATCACAATGTGCTAGGAATCAGATTGAGGAATAGCACAAAGATCAAGTCCATACCCTAGTTCGGCGGGGACTTGCTACGGCGGCAACGGCGGGGCAGAATTCCCGTTGACGGCGACGGAGACCAGCGACTGGAGGCTGCTGGCGGCGAGAAGACGATCCGGAGACCACGAGGGCAGAGCAGGCTATCGCGCGGGCGAAGGGGTTCGGAGAAATTTCCAAATTTTGCCCGTGACTATATATAGCCCGACCCTGTCGGTGTGACCGAGTGGAACAACTCGGTGGCACCGAGATTCATAACTGCGTGCAGTTACTGAAACTCGGTGTGACCGAAAGGTTCAAATCGGTTGCACCGAGATCGAAAACCTAGATCAACTTAATGATCTCGGTAGGACCGAAAGTGGAGTATCGGTCAGACCGAGAATCATAAAGAGGTTTTGGAAGTTTAAGTCTATGACGAATCGGGGACTCCGAGCGCTCCTCACACAGAGTGGTTCGAATCTGACTTGATCAAATTTTGTGATGCAGCATGAATAGAGTTTGAGACGAGAAAAGCATAGATAGCTAGAGGAGGTTCTTAGGCATTCTTGTCCATCCACTTGGCAAAAAGAAATAAAACCGAACAATCAAAGCAACAAGTGGATGTCCTCGAATGAGTAAATATGCAACCAGCATGCTACCACAATAAGATGGCAAATGAAAATATGTGGCACAAGGCATGCACAACCAATTCTAGCATCTATCAAGCAATCATCTATCAAGCAATTTGCGATGACTAGGTCATCTATATATGAGTATATTGACTTAGGAGTCAAGTGAGAACACTTGATCATAGGTCATACTCATCGTTTAAGCTCAAGTGGGGTTACCACTTTTACATAAAGCATTGTTTTGTTCACATTTTTAGAGTTGCTTTAGCTCAAGTCTTAGAGTAAAGCTCCCCCTAGATGTGATATCCCCCCTAAGAGGGATAAACTAACCTTGGGTTTTGTCGATGATGACTTCATGTAGATATTGAAGATGTGGATGCTCAATGTTGATGTAGATCTCCTGGAGCTATCCATTTGAGTGAATTGCACTTTCAATACCTACATGGGTTAGTCCCACAAGGAACAAGCAAGGATATCCATGGACATAGAGTGATGCACACAAAAGATAATGTCCATGAAAACTTTTAGGTTACCTTGTCCCTTGTCTTACCAACAAGAGGGTTTGTGACTCCTTGAACTAGTGCAAGATGTGGAAGTTGATTGCACTTGTTCTTGCCAAAATGATAAGAGTGAAGTACGTTGGCGGAGTCACCCTCAAGAACTCTCTAGTTCTTCTTCTTTGGATCCACATCATCTTGATGGGAATCCTTGGAGTTGTAGTCGTACTTGATGAAGTGGAACTTGAAGTAGTCTTGGGAATCCACTTGACTAAGGTCTTTGGAGCTTCTTCAAATGCATCGATTTCCTCTTGAAGCTTGTCCTTCCCTTTTTGCTTGTAGTCTTGTGGTGGAAGATCATCTTGAGCTTGTGTCCCCTTGAAAGAAGTATACTTCTCTTGTTGAGGGACAAACTTTGTCTTGAGGTATTGATCTTCTTCCCACTCAACTCCATTGGCATTGAACTTTCGTTCAAAACGAACACCTTGATTCTTCCGGTGCATTCCTTGCTTGCGCACAATTTCTTCGAATTGCTTACTCCCGGCAAGGCTTTTGTACACTCCTTTCTCTATAATTCCCTTCAATAAGCTATTTTCTTGCTCAAGTGTAACTTGTCTAAGAGAATCATTAGTGGAATCAAGAGAACTACTAGAAGCAACAATATTGGATTTAGCATGATCATTGTTACTACTAGAGGAAGAATCTTTCTTGTTAGACTTGACTTGAGGCATGTAAGTGGATAAGAGTAAACGCTTGGCAATGTAAGAAGAACTTTTCTTGCGGAGATCATCATTGATTGCTTTTAAGAACTCATGCTCTTGCTCAAGATTGAGCTTTTCAAAGCGTAATTTCTCATGAGCTCTTAAAAGTTGTCGATGATCTTCGAAGATAGTGTCATGAGCTAACTTAAGAGTTTTTAGTTCTTTAGTTAGAGACTCAATCTTCTCCTTATCATTGTCATTCGTTTTATCTTGATTAACATGATTAATTTGTCTTTCATCATAGTATTCATCACTAGAGTTGTCAACAAGCAAATCATCACCTAACAAGTCATCTTCATCACTATTGAAATCAACATACTCGGGGTGTGTTACCTTAGGACCTTTGGCCATGAAGCATCTTCCAATTCCCTCATTTGGTGAGTCAAATATGTCGTAGGAGTTGGTTGACACAAGTGCTAGACCGGCAACACCTTCATCTTGAGTATCTTCAGAGCCGGAGTAATAACTTCTCTCGGAGTGGCTGTCGGAGTCGGAGCCGGATACCCATTCACCAACATGACCTTGATGTCTTCGTCTTGTGTAGCTCCTTGATGATTTTTCCTTCCTTTCCGAATCCTTGCTTCTCCGTGAGTATCTTCGTTCATAACGATCATCTCTACTCCTTCTCTC
The DNA here is from genome assembly GCF_003073215.2 of Triticum urartu. Lineage (NCBI taxonomy): Eukaryota > Viridiplantae > Streptophyta > Magnoliopsida > Poales > Poaceae > Triticum > Triticum urartu. The sequence goes on along the minus strand of NC_053028.1, from coordinate 402,185,910 downwards.
TCTTGGTGGTGATTCTTTGCTTCTACTTTTTGGAGAATCTTCTCTTCTCTTGTAGGGAGCCGTACACTCATTGGAATAGTGTCCGGGTCTTCCACAATTGTAGCAGTTTCGCTCTCGACTAGAAGATCTTTTGTCATTGTAGGACCTTGACTTGAAGCTTCTATCTTTGCTTCTACTCTTGTAGAACTTATTGAAGTTCTTCACCATTAAGCTCAATTCTTCATTGAAGTCTTGTTTCTCACTTGATGATGTAGGGGCTTCACATGAGGCTTTATAGGCACCACTTGATTTGTTGTGAAGTTCCTCTTTATCCTTAAGTGACATCTCATGAGAAACAATTCTTCCAATCACTTCCTTTGGCTTGAGATCTTTGTAATTGGGCATCATTTGGATCAATGTGCACACGGTATCATATTTTCCATCCAAGGCTCTTAGAATCTTCTTGATGATGAATCTATCGGTCATCTCTTCACTTCCTAAGCCGGCAATCTCATTTGTGATGAGAGCAAGCCTAGAGTACATTTCGGCGACACCTTCATCATCCTTCATCTTGAACTTGTCAAGTTGGCTTTGAAGCACATCCAATTTGGATTCCTTGACAGAGTCGGTACCTTCGTGCATATCAATCAAAGTGTCCCAAATTTCCTTTGCATTCTCAAGACGGCTGATTTTGTTGAATTCTTCGGGGCACAATCCGTTGAAGAGAATATCACAAGCTTGAGCATTGTATTGCAACATCTTCAACTCATCCGCGGTAGCTTCACGGTTCGGTTCTCTCCCATCAAAGAAGTCACCTTGCAAACCAACACACACAATAGCCCAAATGGCAGGGTTATGTCCAAGAATATGCATTTTCATTTTATGCTTCCAACTAGCAAAATTAGTACCATCAAAGTAAGGACCTCTACGGTGATAATTTCCCTCGCTAGACGCCACACTCTCCTAGGTTGTGAAACCAAGGCTATGACCACCAAAAGCTATGGAGATCAAGCAAATGGAGACCAAAGCTCTGATACCACTTGTAGGATCGAAAGTATGTCTAGAGGGGGGTGATTAGACTACTTGACCAAATAAAAACTTAACCTTTTCCCAATTTTAGTTCTTGGCAGATTTTAGCTAACTTAGGACAAGTCAAGCAATCATCACATAATTCAAGCAAGCATGCAAAGAGTATATAGGCAGCGGAAAGTAAAGCATGCAACTTGCAAGAATGTAAAGGGAAGGGTTTGGAGAATTCAAACGCTATTAGAGACACGGATGTTTTTCCCGTGGTTCGGATAGGTGGTGCTATCCTACATCCACGTTGATGGAGACTTCAACCCACGAAGGGTAACGGTTGCGCGAGTCCACACAGGGCTCCACCCAAGGGTAACGGTTGCGCGAGTCCACACAGGGCTCCACCCATGAAGGGTCCACGAAGAAGCAACCACCCACAAAGGGTCCACGAAGAAGCAACCTTGTCTATCCCACCATGGCCATCGCCCACACAGGACTTGCCTCACTAGCGGTAGATCTTCACGAAGTAGGCGATCTCCTTGCCCTTACAAACTCCTTGGTTCAACTCCACAAAGTGAGACCGAAAAGTTACAAAGGGGAAGCACTGAGTTTACATTGCAATCTCGGTGGGACCGATTCGCTCTTTCGGTGAGACCAAAAAGTTACGAACGGGAAACAGAGAGTTTGCAACCCCATCTCGGTGAGACCGAGATCCCTATCGGTAGGACCGAATTGCTAGGGTTTGGCAGTGACTAATGACAAGTGAAACTCGGTGGCGCCGGATAGGAAGAATCGGTAGGACCGAGTTTGGCTTAGGGTTTAGGTCATATGTGGATATGGGAAAGTAGTTGAGGGTTTTGGAGCATATCACTAAGCACATGAAGCAAGAGGCTCATTAAGCAACACCTCATCCCTCCTTGATAGTATTGGCTTTTCCTAAAGACTCAATGTGATCTTGGATCACTAAAATATAAAATGAAGAGTATTGAGCTTTTGAGCTTGAGCCAATCCTTTGTCCTGAGCATTTTGAGGGTTCCACTTTCACATCCATGCCATGCCAATCATTAAGCTTTCCTGAAATAATCATCTTGGAATAGCATTAGCTCAATGAGCTATATGTTGTTATGAATTACCAAAACCACCTAGGGATAGTTGCACTTTCACAAGGAGAATCAGAGAATCCCCACGCCGCATTATGACGATGTCAGCTTGATCCCTCCAATCCGTAAGCACACCTTTGCCCCTGAAGTCGACCCAGCCGGTTTAATAGATGATGAAGCTCAGTTTGAGGCCTTGAGTGGCATTGACAGGGCCTCATCATCCTTCCAGGACAAAGCAGCCGGTGGAGAGGTGGAGAAGGATAACCAGGAAGCTTCAAGTCAACCCCAAGAGTAGATTGCCAGGCGCCACCTGCTTATGTCATTGTAGAAAAACAATGCCGCATCATTCAGACTCGGGGAGTCTTGTAACAGAGTAGAAAATACTTTGAGTTTTGCTATGCCTTTGCGCACGCTTATGGCCCTTAATACTTGCATAAGCCGCCGTCACTATGCACTTTGTAGTTTATATGAATCTGTTATGTCCTTTGCAGAAATGTCTTGCATTGCCCTGCATGCTTACGGCTACTTTTCAGGCTTATATAAGCCAACCCTGAGGGTAAGTTTAACTCCTGAAAATTGGCACATAAAGGTTCACCTGGTACTTAACAACCTGATGTAACCAATATTAATCCTGGAGTATTGATGCTCCAAAGTACAGAAGGTAACTCCTCCACCCAACAACCCGGCGTCCGCTGCAAGGGGACCAAGAGCCGGGGCTTGATACCCCTCAAGATTTCTTGATTAGCTTGTTCTACTTGACCATTGGATTGAGGGTGAGCCACAGCTGAAACGTCAAGCCGGATATGCTCTTGTTAACAGAACTCTTCCATAGCTCCTTTGGAGAGGTTAGTGCCATTATCAGTTATAATGCTGTGTGGAAAACCAAAGCGAAAAATCACCTTTTTCATAAACTGGACCGCCGTGGTTGCATCACACTTACTGACTGGCTCCGCCTCCACCCACTTTGTGAACTTGTCAACCGCCACCAAGAGGTGCGTCTTTTTATCCTTAGACCTTTTGAAAGGCACGACCATATCAAGCCCCCAGACTGCAAATGGCCAAGTAATTGGAATCATCCTCAATTCTTGAGCCGGCACATGGGCTCGTCGTGAGAATTTCTGACATCCGTCTCATTTACTGACCAGGTCTTCTGCATCAGCATGAGCCGTCAGCCAATAAAACCCATGACAGAAAGCTTTGGCCACAAGAGATTTTGAGCCGGCGTGATGACCACAATCGCCTTCATGAATCTCACGAAGGATCTCCTGACCCTCTGTAGGTGACACGCAACATTGAAACTCTCCAGTGACGCTGCAATGATGTTCCTCTGTAGGTAACTTAACAGAAGGATTATTCAAAACATCAAGAAAGGTGTTAGGCGGCACCGGCTTACGCTGAGATCCCAGCCGGCTTAAGGCATCAGCCGCCTCATTCTTCCTTCGATCAATGTGTTCCACCACATAACCCTTGAAATGTCCAGCCACAGCATCGACTTGATGACGGTAAGCCGCCATAAGGGGATCTTTAGAGTCCCACTTGCCTGACACCTATTGAGCCACAAGGTCTGAGTCTCCCAAGCATCTTACCCGGCTCAAGTTCATCTCTTTGGCCATCCGGAGACCATGGAGTAGGGCCTCGTACTCAGCTGCATTGTTAGTACAAGGAAACATAAGCCGGAGCACATAAGAAAATTTGTCACCTCGAGGGGAAGTTAACACGACTCCAGCCCCCGAGCCTTCCAACTGTCTGGACCCATCAAAGTGAATAGTCCAATAAGTGTTATCGGGCTTCTCCTCAGGTGCCTGTAGCTCTGTCCAGTCGTTGATGGAATCCACCAAAGCTTGAGACTTAATGGCAGTGCATGGTACGTACTTCAGACCATGAGGCCCGAGCTCGATGGCCCACTTGGCGACTCGTCCTGTAGCCTCTCTGTTCTGAATAATGTCTCCCAAGGGGGCAGAACTTACCACAGTGATAGGGTGACCTTGGAAGTATTGCTTCAGCTTCCGGCTTGCCATGAACACCCCTTAAACAAGTTTCTGCCAATGAGGATATCTTTGTTTTGACTCGATGAGTACCTCACTAACATAATAAACCGGCCGTTGAACCGGATGTTCCTTACCAGCCTCCTTGCGCTCTACCACAATTGCCACACAGACAGCTCGTGAATTAGCAGCCACATATAACAACAAAGGCTCTTTGTCAATGGGAGCTGCAAGAACTGGCGGCTCAGATAACTGCCTCTTCAAATCCTCAAAAGTAGCATTAGCAGCATTACTCCAGACAAAGGTGTCTGCCTTCTTCATCAGTTGGTACAGCGGTAGGGCCTTCTCACCTAACCGGCTTATGAACCGGCTTAAAGCGACAACATGACTCGCCAGTCGCTGAACATCATTGATACATGCCGGTTTACCAAAGAAGTGATTGCCTTAATCTTCTCCGGATTAGCCTCAATGCCCCTGTTTGAGACCAAGAATCCCAAAAGCTTGCCTGCAGGCACACGAAATACACACTTCTCCAGGTTAAGCATCATTTTGTAAACCCGGAGATTGTCAAAGGTTTCTCTGAGATCAGATATCAAGGTTTCCGCCTCTCTGGATTTCACCACTATGTCATCCACATAAGCATGAACATTGCGCCCAATCTGATTGTGGAGACAATTCTGTACACACCATTGATAAGTCGCTTGGGCACTCCCCAACAGAAGCCGTACCCCTTCTGAGGCTCAGGGGACGAGGAATTTCTGAACTCGAAAGTTTGGATTCCTGGATGTCGTCCAATGAATCCAGTCCATCGCCTGATTCTCGGTTCAGGTCTTGAGTGATATCCTCCCCTCCGCGGACATCCGGCTTGGAGGGATCGGGAATCCGGACGTAGCGAGTCCTTAGGATAGATGAAGGGTCGCCGCACTGTCCCTCTACCACGGCAATGTGATGGGTGGCTTGGGGAGAGTTAATCTCTCTCAGATCGGTTTTAGGCCCAATCTGGTCGTAATCCGTAGCGACTCCCAGGGCGGCGAAGCTATCCAAGAGCTCGTTTATGGAGGAAAGCTCTATTGGATTTAACTGCTCGGCAAGTTCCGAGTTGACATGAAGATTGTTTTCGATGGCTTGAGAGGTCATCGTCGGCGTAGAAGCCGAACAGGTGGTCATAAGAAAACCTCCTAGCCGGAGGGTTTGGCCAACAGCCAAAGCTCCCTTAGCAACGGTGCCGTCTTTAAAGACGGGGCGAGGCATCCTTCCTGATGGCGATGACACAGAGGAACTCTCAATGAAAGCACCAATGTCGGTGTCAAAACCGGCGGATCTCGGGTAGGGGGTCCCGAACTGTGTGTCTAGGCCGGATGGTAACAAGAGGCAGGGGACACGAAGTTTTACCCAGGATCGGGCCCTCTCGATGGAGGTAAAACCCTACGTCCTGCTTGATTAATATTGATGATATGGGTATTACAAGAGTTGATCTACCACGAGATCAGAGAGACTAAACCCTAGAAGCTAGCCTATGGTATGATTGTTGATGTGTATGTTGTCCTACGGACTAGAACCCTCCGGTTTATATAGACACCGGAGAGGGTTAGGGTTACATAGAGTCGGTTACAATGGTAGGAGATCTAAACATCCGTATCTTCAAGCTTGCCTTCCACGCCAAGGAAAGTCCCCTCCGGATGCGGGACGGAGTCTTCAATGTTGTATCTTCATAGTCCAGGAGTCCGGCTGAAGGTATAGTTCGGCTATCCAAACACCCCCTAATCCAGGACTCCCTCAACAACCCTCTTCCCCGTCTACGCGCGCCGTCCCCGTCCTCCTCCCCGTCGGACCACACCGAGCCTCGCCGCTCCTCTCCCCTTCAACGCCGGTGAGGCCCCGAGCCTCCCCCTCTCCTCACCCGGTCACCGCGCTGCCCTTCGTCTCGCTCGCCCCGCTCCGCAACGCGCTTGTGCCCGTCTCGCTTGCGCCCCACTGCCGTGCCGCCGTTCCTCTGCTCTGCTCCATGCATGGACGCCCCACCGGCGCTTGCTCGCGCGCCGCGCCGCAGCCCCTGCTGCATCCGCGCCACGCCCGCATGCACCCCCCTGCGCCGCGCTTGGCCGCCGCGTCCCCCGCGTCCTGCAGCCTCGCATGCGCCACCTAGTCACGTCGCCGGCCTCTGTCCCGCCACGCCGTGGCCGCGCCGGCTCCACTCTTTGCTGTGGTGGCTCGCCCCACTGTCGCGCCCCACCTTGGCTCCCTGCCCTGCCGTGGCCTTGCCTCCACCTCACCGCATCACCACCCTGCGCCCCCGTCACCTCCGGCCGCCCTGCTGGCCGCCAGCAGCCGCGCCCAAGCCGCCCATCCTCGCCGGCGCGGCCCTGCGTTCGGGCGACGCCGCGCTGTCGCCTGTTAGCACCCGCCCGTTGCTTGGTGGTCCGCACCCGTTAAGGCCCCTCTGGGCCACATACACGTGGTGCCCTGCCCTAGAACATTTTATAAAAAAAGACATAAATGAAAATAAATAATAATAATAATATAATTAGTTAATTAAGATAATTAATTAGCTTAATTAATCCTGTTAATTAGTCTAACTAAGCTTAATTAATTAACCTAATCACTTTAATTAAATTAACTAATCATGTTTAATTAACTAAGTCAATGACCAATGGGACCAACACGTCAGTTTGACCCAGTCAACGTCCTGTTGACTGCTGATGTCAATGTGACATCAGCAAACACTATTCTGGATAATGTTGAATTAAATTAATTAAATAAATTTTAAAAATGATTTAAAACTTTAGAAAATCATATAAAATGAACCGTAGCTCAGATGGAAAAACTTTGTACATGAAAGTTGATCAGAACGACGAGACAAATCTGAATACACAGTCGGTTCATCCGCCACACATCCCTAGCATAGCGAACACACAACTTTCCCCCTCCAGATCATCTGTCTGAAAACGCGAAACACCGGGGATAATTTCCTGGATGTTTCCCCCCTTCATCGGTATCACCTCCTACCGCGTTAGGTCGCCCCTAGGATCGCGTATTGCCATGTTATGCTTTGTGATGCTTTGATTGTTCTGTTATTTATTATGTTCCCCCTCCGTTACTTCTTTCCGGTAGACCCCGAGACCGCTGCCGGTACCCCAGTTCGACTACGGTGTTGACAACCCCTCTTTGCCAGAGCAACTAGGCAAGCCCCCCCCTTGATCACCAGATATCGCCTATTCTTCTCTACACTGCTTGCATTAGAGTAGTGTAGCATGTTACTGCTTTCAGTTAATCCTATACTGTTGCATAGCCTGTCCTTGCTACAACAGTTGTTACCTTTACCTACTATCCTACTGCTTAGTATAGGATTCTAGAGTTCCATCAGTGGCCCTACACTCTTGTCCGTCTGCCATGCTATACTACTGGGCCATGATCACTTCGGGAGGTGATCACGGGTATATACTATATACTTTATATACATGACACATGTGGTGACTAAAGTCGGGTCAGCTCGTTGAGTACCCGCAAGTGATTCTGATGAGGGGGCTGAAAGGACAGGTGGCTCCATTCCGGTAGAGGTGGGCCTGGGTTCCTGACGGCCCCCGACTGTTACTTTGTGGCGGAGCGACAGGGCAGGTTGAGACCACCTAGGAGAGAGGTGGGCCTGGCCCTGGTCGGCGTCCGCGAATACTTGAAAATAACACGCTTAACGAGTTCTTGGTATTTGATCTGAGTCTGGCCACTGGCCTATACGCACTAACCATCTACGCGGGGACAGTTATGGGCACTCGACGTCGTGGTATCAGCCGAAGCACTTTGTGATGTCAGCGACTGAGCGGCGCACGCCGGATTGGAGCGTAAGCCTGCTCTTGTATTAAGGGGGCTAGTTCTGGTTCCGGCCGCCCTCGCAACGTGCAGGTGTGCAATGGGCAATGGGCCCAGACCCCTGCGCCATAGGATTTAGACCGGCGTGCTGACCTCTCTGTTGTGCCTAGGTAGGGCTGTGACGTGTTGATCTTCCGAGGCCGGGCATGACCCAGGAAAGTGTGTCCGGCCAAATGGGATCGAGCGTGTTGAGTTATGTGGTGCACCCCTGCAGGGAAGTTAATCTATTCGAATAGCCGTGATCTTCGGTAACAGGATGACTTGGAGTTGTACCTTGACCTTATGACAACTAGAACCGGATACTTAATAAAACACACCCTTCCAAGTGCCAGATACAATCGGTGATCGCTCTCTCACAGGGCGACGAGGGGAGGATAATCGGTTAGGATTATGCTATGCGATGTTACTTGGTGAACTTACCCTCTACTCTCTTCTCCTGCTGCAAGATGGAGGTTACCAGAAGCGTAGTCTTTGAAAGGACTAGCTATCTCCCTCTTATTCTGGTTTTCTGCAGTTCAGTCCACATATGATAGCCTTATTCCATTTTGATACCAATGCATACATATGTAGGGTAGCCCCTTGCTTGCGAGTACTTTGGATGAGTACTCACGGTTGCTTTGCTCCCCCCTTTCCCCCTTTCTATACTCGATTGTCGCGACCAGACGTTGGAGCCCAGGAGCCAGACGCCACCGTCCACGACGACTACTACTACTCGGAAGGTGCCTACTACTACTTGTAGCCCGCTGGCGACGACCAGGAGTAGTTTAGAAGGATCCCAGGCAGGAGGCCTGCACCTTTTTCGATCTGTATCCCAGTTTGTGCTAGCCTTCTTAAGGCAAACTTGTTTAACTTATGTCTGTACTCAGATATTGTTGCTTCCGCTGACTCGTCTATGATCGAGCACTTGTATTCGAGCACCTGAGGCCCCTGGCTTGTATTATGATGCTTGTATGACTTATTTTATTTTTAGAGTTGTGTTGTGATATCTTCCCGTGAGTCCCTGATCTTGATCGTACAAATTTGCGTGTATGCTTAGTGTATGATTGAATTTGGGGCGTCACATGCAACCACAACAGGCACATCCTCACAAATACCGACAGGTATAACAGTTGATTAATCAGCCATTTGCAAAGATATTTTAGTAGGTGTCAACTTATTCAAATCAAGTCTACAATATAAAGAGAGAGGCATAACACTAACACCGGCTCCAAGATCACATAAAGCAGTTTTAACATAGTTTCTTTTAATGGAGCTTGGTATAGTTGGTACTCCTGGATCTCCAAGTTTCTTTGGTATTCCACCCTTAAAAGTATAATTAGCAAGCATGGTGGAAATTTCAGCTTTCGGTATCTTTCTTTTATTAGTAACAATTTCCTTCATATATTTAGCATAAGGATTCATTTTAAGAATATCAGTCAAACGCATATGCAAAAAGATAGGTCTAATCATTTCAGCAAAGCACTCAAAATCCTCATCATCCTTTTTCTTGGATGGTTTAGGAGGAAAAGGCATGGGTTTCTGGACCCGTGGTTCTCTTTCTTTATCGTGCTTCCTAGCAACAAAGTCTCTCTTAGCATAACGTTGATTCTTTGATTGTGGGTTATCAAGATCAACAGCAGGTTCAACCTCTACATCATTGTCATTGCTAGGTTGTGCATCAACATGAACATCATCATTAACATTATCACTAGGTTCATGTTCATCACCAGCTTGTGTTTTAGCATCAGAAATAGAAATATCATTGGGATTCTCAGGTGTGTCAACAACAGGTTCACTAGGTGCATCTACATTAGCTCTCTGAGAATATTGAATTCTCTTAGGGTGGCCCTCAGGATACAAAGGTTCTTGAGTCACTTTACCTCCTCTAGTTGCAACTCTAACAGCAAAGTCATTATTTTTACTATTCAATTCATTGAGCAAATCATTCTGAGCTTTAAGTACTTGTTCTACTTGAGTGGTAACCATAGAAGCATGTTTACTAATAAGTTGAAGTTCACCTTCAACATTAGCCATATAATCACTCAAGTGTTCAATCTTGCAATCATTATGTTTCAATTGTCTACCAACATAAGCATTGAAATCTTCTTGCTTAACCATAAAATTATCAAACTCATCCAAACATTGGCTAGCAAACTTAGCAGGAGGGATTTCAGCTTTATCATATCTATAGAGAGAATTTACCTTTACTACCTGTGTCGGGTTATCGAGACCATGTGTTTCTTCAATAGGTGCTGAATTAAGACCATGTATTTCTTCAACAAGAGGTAAATTCTTAACATCTTCAGCTTTTATACCTTTTTCTTTCATAGATTTCTTTGCCTCTTGCATATCTTTATGACTGAGAAATAGAATACCCCTTTTCTTCGGAGTTGGATTAGGAGTTGGTTCAGGAAGTGTCCAATTATTTTCATTAGTCAACATATTATTCAATAGAATTTCAGCTTGATCAACTGTTCTTTCCCTGAAAACACAACTAGCACAACTATCCAGGTAATCTCTGGAAGCATCGGTTAGTCCATTATAAAAGATATCAAGTATTTCATTTTTCTTGAGAGGATGATGAGGCAAAGCATTAAGTAATCGGAGAAGCCTCCCCCAAGCTTGTGGGAGACTCTCTTCTTAAATTTGCACAAAATTATATACTTCCCTTAAAGCAGCTTGTTTCTTATGAGCGGGGAAATATTTAGCAGAGAAGTAGTAATCATATCCTGGGGACTATGCACACAACCAGGATCAAGAGAATTAAACCATATCTTAGCATCACCCTTTAATGAGAACGAAAATAATTTAAGGATATAATAGTAACGAGTTTTCTCATCGTTAGTAAACAGGGTAGCTATATCATTTAATTTAGTAAGATGTGCCACAACAGTTTCAGATTCATAGCCATAGAAAGGATTAGATTCAACCAAAGTAATTAACTCAGGATCATAATCCTTATGAGTAATAAATATAGGTGAAGTAGCATAAGCAAGGTCATATTTCATTCTAGCATTTAGAGTTTTTTTCTTTCAGCTTAGCTAATAATTTCTTAAGATCACTTCTATCATTGTAGGCAAGAAAGTCTCTAGCAGTTTCTTCATCCATAACACAACCCTCAGGAACCACAAGCAATTCATATCTATGGGGAGAATCTTCATAATCTCTTTCATCAATATTATCAGTTTCAATAATTTCATTCTCTCTAGCCCTAGCAAGTTGTTCATCAATAAATTCACCAAGTGCCACAGTAGTATCAAGCATAGAAGTAGTTTCATCATAAGTATCATGCATACCAGAAGTGCCATCATCAATAACATGTGACATATCAGAATTAATAGCAGAAGCAGGTTTAGGTGTCGCAAGTTTACTCAAAACAGAAGGTGAATCAAGTGCCGAGCTAGATGGCAGTTCCTTACCTCCCCTCGTAGTTGAGGGAAAAATCTTGGTTCTTTGATCTTTCAAGTTCTTAATAATGATAAGCAGATATAAATCCCAAGTGACTCAAAGAATAGAGCTATGCTCCCAAGGAGGGAGACATAGAGATTTGCAAGATACATATGGATCTGAATGTTGCAGACCCGTTGACTAAGCCTCTCTCCCGAGCAAAACATGATCAGCACCAAGACTCCATGGGTGTTAGAATCATTACTATGTAATCTAGATTATTGACTCTAGTGCAAGTGGGAGACTGAAGGAAATATGTCCTGAAGGCAATAATTAATTTGCTATTTATATTTCCTTATATCATGATAAATGTTTATTATTCATGCTAGAATTGTATTTACCGGAAACTTAGTACATGTGTGAATACATAGACAAACAGAGTGTCCCTAGTATGCCTCTACTTGACTAGCTCGTTAATCAAAGATGGTTAAGTTTCCTGACCAAAGACTTGTGTTGCCATTTGATGAAAAGGATCACATCATTAGAGAATGATGTGATGGACAAGACCCATCCTTTAGCTTAGCATAATGATCGTTTAGTTTTATTGCTATTACTTTCTTCATGACTTATACATATTCCTCTGACTATGAGATTATGCAACTCCCGAATACAGGAGGAACACCTTGTGTGCAATCAAACATCACAATGTAGGTGGGTGATTATAAAGATGCTCTACACGTGTCTCCGAAGGTGTTTGTTGAGTTGGCATAGATCAAGATTAGGATTTGTCACTCCGTGTATCAGAGAGGTATCTCTGGTTCCTCTCGGTAATGCACATCACTATAAGCCTTGCAAGCAATGTGACTAATGAGTTAGTTATGCTATGATGCATTACGGAACGACTAAAGATACTTCCCGGTAACGAGATTGAACCAGGTATGAGGATACCGATGATCGAATCTTGGGCAAGTAACATACCAATGACAAAGGGAACGACGTATGTTGTTATGCGGTTTGACTAATAAAGATCTTCATAGAATATGTAGGAACCAATATGAGCATCCATGTTTCGCTATTGGTTATTGACCGAAGATGTGTCTTGGTCATGTCTACATAGTTCTCAAACCTGTAGGGTCCGCAGGCTTAACGTTCGATGATGATTTGTATTATGAGTTATGTGTTTTGGTGACCGAAGTTTGTTCGGAGTGCCGGATGAGATCATGGACATGACAAGGAGTCTCAAAATGGATGAGAGGTAAAGATTGATATATTGGAAGGTTATATACGGACACCAGAATGGTTCCGATAAGGTTCGGGAATTTTTCGGAGTACTGGGAGGCTATCTGAACCCCCCAGGAAAGTTAATGGGCCTAATGGGACATAGTGTAGGAGAGAAGGCATGCCACGGGATGTGGCGCGCGCCCCCCTTGCCCAATCTGAACTGGACAAGGGGAGGGGGCACCCCCCTTTTCCTTCTCGTTCTCCCTCCTTTCCCCTTCCCCCCTCTCCGTTGGAAGGAAAGGGGAGGGGGGCGAATCCTACTAGGAACGGAGTCCTAGTAGGACTCCCCCCTCATGGCGCGCCACCCCTGGCCAGCCACCTCCTCCCCCTCTCTTTTATATACGAGGGTGAGAGGCACCCCAAAGGCACACCAAGAATTCTCTTAGCCGTGTGCGGTGCCCCCCTCCACAGTTTACTCCTCTGTTCATAGCGTCGTAGTGCTTAGGCGAAGCCCTGCGTGGATCACATCACCATCACCGTCACCACGCCGTTGTGCTGACGGGACTCTACCTCGACCCTCTGCTGGATCAAGAGTTCGAGGGACATCATCGAGCTGAATGTGTGCTGAACACGGTGGTGTTGTACGTTCGGTACTTGGATCGGTTGGATCGTGAAGAAGTTCTACTACATCAACCGCGTTAATCTAATGCTTCTGCTTTCGGTCTACGACGGTACATGGACACACTCTCCCCGTCTTGCTGCTATGCATTTCCTAGATAGATCTTGCGTGATCGTAGGATTTTTTTGAAATTGCATGCTACGTTCCCCAACAGAACAGAGCCTCACCCATCGGCTTGGTCGCGGTGTTGCGGATGGACCACAACACGGACTGGAGCTCATCAAGCCAGCTCCTGCCACAAGCCTCAAGCTTCTTCTTGAAGGTCCTTGCCTTGAGGCCTCTTAGGACCTCTGCATTGGCGCACTCAGCCTGGCCATTGCTCCGAGGGTGTGCCACTGAAGCATAGCATATTTGCGTTCCAATGTTAGCACAATATGTTTTGAAAAGGTTGCTGGTGAACTGCGAGCCATTGTCGATGATGATGCGGTTAGGGACCCCGAAGTGGCTCACAAGGCCCTTGATGAACTTGATGGCCGAGCCGACCGGGATGGTGTGGATGGCCTCCACCTCCACCCACTTGGTGAACTTGTCGATGGCAACATAGAGGTAGCGGTAGCCTCCGGGCACTCGAGGGAACGGGCCCATGATGTCAAGCCCCCAAACCACAAACAGCTAGGAGAGCGGGATGGTCTGGAGGCCCTGAGCAGGCTGGTGGATCTGCTTTGCATGGAACTGACAGCCTCACAAGATCTTACCAACTCCGTGGCATAACTGAGTGCCGTGGGCTAGTATAACCCGCTGCGGAACGCCTTGCCCATGAGGGTGCGCGAGAGGAATGTTGCCCACAGTCTCTGCCATGTATGTCGACCAACAGCTCGCAACCCTGCTCCCTGGAGATGCATCCTAGAGAAACATCGTTCGGGCTCTTTCGGTAGAGCTCAGCATCCTGGATGCAGTACGCAGTGGCCTGGCGGGCCACACGCTCCGCGTCCTCCTCCTTCTCTGGCAAGGCGCCCTGGAGCAGGTACGCCTTGAACTCCTCTGACTAGCACCCCTCCTGAAGCTCGAGCGCAAGGAGTAGGTGGGGCCCCGAAGTTGGGCCGCAAGCCAGAGCGCCCGAGAGGGGTGCCGGGGGAAGCTCCTCCTGAGGCGATGCTGGTCCGACAGCATGGGGGAGATTCCGATGGCTTGAAGAGAAGCTTCTCAAAGATGCCAGGCTCCCGAGGTTGACGTCGGGACACCCTCTTGGCTATGTCGCCCGCCTCCTTGTTTGTGTCGCGCGGCACGTGCCGCAATTCCAAGCCTGAGAATTGTTTCTCTATTTTGCATACCTCCTCAAGGTATGCCTCCATGTGCTCATCCTTTGGCTTGTACGCTGTTGACACCAGATTTGGCATGGTCAAGAATCCGGGTTTGTATGCAAAAGTTAGAGGGAACACTTCGCGAGCTGGCCCTGAGTGAAAAAGTGACGCGAGGGACCAGACACCCACCTAGGAAGTGTCTGATGGATCGCGTGAGTTATTTGGCCTTTGCCGACTGAATGAAAACCTTACCAGGTGTTACACCCACAATGCGGCTATATCTGCCATGTGTTGGGGCATGACTTAGAGATATAGCCGCATGGTAGGGTTACAAGTTGGTAATCAGAGCCATCCCTGACTTAGGAGCCCCCTGCTTGATCAAATCGCTGACGTTGTTCAGTCTAGAACAAAATGTTTTGAGTCTTAGGATTATATATATTGGATAGTAGGATTCTTTTTACTCCTCAGTCCCTCCGTCGCTCTGGTGATGCCTCCTGACGTAGAAGTGTTGACTTTTCTCTCCTCAAATTTCACGAATTTTTTTAGGATCACGCGGGTATCTTGGAATCGTTCCGATAGTCTTGTGATGAGAATATTGTTCTTGGTGCCTCTTGACATTTAGGGGTTGTGGCAGTGTCCCGGGGAGTTGAGCTCCGAGGTGTTGTCGTCACAATTTTATCGTTGCAGTTCTGGAACACCTGAGTTTCGCCGACATCGAAAATCTCTTTTATGCAGTTGTTGGTGAGATAACCTCGACGCCACCCAGTACTGGGGCGGGAGTTCAGGAGTATTGCCATGTAACACCCTGGATATGACTTTCCCAATATGTATTCCAACTCTTGCCGTTTCCGGCCTTAAGTTATTTTATTTTCTCGGGTTCGGGTTTTTGTCTCCGTGTGTTGTTCTCGTTGTCATGCATCTCATATCATGTCATCATGTGCATTGCATTTGCATACGTGTTCATCTCATGCATTCGAGCATTTTCCCCGTTGTTCGTTTTGCATTCCGGCGCTCCATTCTCCTCCGGTGGTCATTTCTACCTTTCTTTTGTGTGTGGGGATTAAACATTTCCGGATTGGACCGACTTGCCAAGCGGCCTTGGTTTACTACCGGTAGACCGCCTGTCAAGTTTCGTATCATTTGGACTTCGTTTGATACTCCAACGGTTAACCGAGGGACCGAAAAGGCCTCATGTGTGTTGCAGCCCAACACCCCTCCAATTTGGCCCAAAACCCACCAAAACCCTCTCCATCATCTAGAGCGTTTGATCACGATCGCGTGGCCGCAAACCACACCTCATTTGGACTCTCCTAGCTCCCTCTACCTCTATATAAAGACCCCTCCTCCAAATTCGTGGATCCCCTCTCCAAAACCCTAAAAAATCCCAGATCCGCCGCAAACTGGACGTGTCCGGCCCGCGCAGGACAGTGTCCGCTCCGCCCGAGCCAGTCCTGCACCGACATGTGGCACCCGCGCGCCCACTTCGCCGTCCCATGCCGCCGGCCCGCCGTGGCCCAGGCGGGGCCCTCCCGGCCCGTGCGCCCGAGCCGCCGCACCATCCGCCGCGCCGCCTCTCCTCTTCCGCGCCGGCGCCGGACCACCTCGCCGGCCATTCCTCCGCCGCGCCGCCGTACGCCACCTCCGGCCGCCGCGGCCACCGCCGCCACCCGCCGTCCGCCTCGCCTCGCCGCCAGGGGAGATCCGGCCGGTCCTCCCCCTCCTCATCTGCGACTCCGGCGTCCCCGACGAAGCTCCGGCCGGCGACCTCGACTCCGTCTCCGACGATCCTCGTTCCGTGTGTGAACAGTGTCCGGATCTGGATCTGGATCCCGAGGGTTGACTTTCTCCCGAAACCCTAGTTCATATGCCCTTGTTTATCACGTTGTGCTAGACTTTTGTTAAGCATCATGTATGGATTCCTGTCATGTATTTTGATGCCATGTTTGGGTGCTGTAGCATGTTCATCTTGTTGCATTTAGATGGCTACTTGCTATAAATCGCAGAACGTGGTCATATTTGAATCGCTTGCCATTTCCAAACCGTAACTCCGATTCCGGTGATATTTATATCGTTTTCAAGCGATTTCATCTCACCTTTCCAGTGGCACACTTGGATTTCCATGTTGAGGCCAGGTTCTTGCATCCCTTGTCAAATCTTGCATATGCATCCCGCATCGCATCCCACATAGCATACCATCCTTGCATCATATTGTTTGAGCTTTGCACATGGTTGATTGTATTCCGTTTGATTGTTTGTCTTGTTTGGGTAGAGCCGGGAGACGAGTTCGCTAACGAGGAGCCCGCTGAGTTTGCTTCCGAGGATCCAGTCAACTCTGACAACTTTGCAGACAAGATGATCATACCCTCGAAATCACTACTATCTTTGCTTTGCTAGATGCTCGCTCTTTTGCTATGCCTATGCTACGATGCCTACCACTTTCTTATCATGCCTCCCAAATTGCCATGTCAAACCTCTAACCCACCATGTCCTAGCAAACCGTTGATTGGCTATGTTACTGCTTTGCTCAGCCCCTCTTATAGCGTTGCTAGTTGTAGGTGAAGATTGGAGACCGTTCCTTGTTGGAACATTTATTTACTTGTTGGGATATTATTATATTGCCATGTTATCTTAATGCATCTATATACTTGGTAAAGGGTGGAAGGCTTGGCCTCTCGCCTAGTGTTTTGTTCCACTCTTGCCGCCCTAGTTTCCTTCATATCGGTGTTATGTTCCCGGATTTTGCGTTCCTTACGCGGTTGGGTTATAATGGGAACCCCTTGATAGTTCGCCTTGATTAAAGCTTTTCCAGCAATGCCCAACCTTGGTTTTACCATTTGCCAGCTAGCCTCTTTTTCCCTTGGGTTTCCGGAGCCCGAGGGTCATCTTATTTAAACCCCCCCCCCTTGCCAGTGCTCCTCTGAGTGTTGGTCCGAACCAGGCAGCCTGCGGGGCCACCTCGGGGAAACTCGAGGGTTGGTTTTACTCGTAGCTTGATCTATCTGAGTGTGCCCTGAGAACGAGATATGTGCAGCTCCTATCGGGATTTGTCGGCACATTCGGGCGGTGTTGCTGGTCTTGTTTTAACCTGTCGAAGCATCTTGAAGAACCGAGATACCGAGCCTGATCGGAACGTCTCGGGAGGAGGTATATTCCTTCGTTGACCGTCAGAGCTTGTCATGGGCTAAGTTGGGACTCCCCTGAAGGGATTTGAACTTTCGAAAGCCGTGCCCGCGGTTATGGGCATATGGGAATTTGTTAATGTCTGGTTGTAGATAACTTGAACCTTAACTTAATTAAAATGAATCAACTGAGTGTGTTACCGTGATGGTCTCTTCTCGGCGGAGTCCGGGAAGTGAACACGGTGTTGGAGTAATGCTTGCGCAGGTTGCTCTCTAGTTTCTCGCTCGCGCTTTGCCTTCTCTTCTCGCTCTCTTTTGCGAACAGTTTAGCCACCATATATGCTAGTCGCTTGCTGCAGCTCCACATATTTTACCTTGCCTTACCTATTAAGCTTAAATTGTCTTGATCGCGAGGGTGCGAGATTGCTGAGTCCCTGTGGCTCACAGATTACTTCCAAACCAGATGCAGAGCCTGATGATTCCGCTCCAGGTGACGCGCTTGAGCTCAAGTGGGAGTTCGACGAGGACTCTCAACGTTACTATGTGTCTTTCCCTGATGATCAGTAGTGGTGCCCAGTTGGGGGTGATCGGGACCGTGTCGCATGTTGGGTTATCTTTTATTTTGGCGCCGTAGTCGGGCCATGAGTGTTTGAATGTTGTAATGCTATTTATGTACTTTGATTGACGTGGCGAGTGTAAGCCAACTATGTATCTCCCCTTTATTATTTGAATTATATAGGATGTTGTGATGATTGCCTAACTTGCGACATTGCTTTCAATGCGGTTATGCCTCTAAGTCATGCCTCGACACATGGGAGATATAGCCGCATCGAGGGCGTTACAAGTTGGTAATTAGAGCCTTCCCCGACCTTAGGAGCCCCATTGCTTGATCGTTATTAGCGGCCGAGTTGTGTCTAGAAAAATGTTTTGAGTCATTTAGGAATTATATATCGGAGAGTTTAGGAATTCTTTTTACTTCCCAGTCTCCTCATCACTCTGGTAAGGCATCCTGACGTAGAGTTTTGACTCTTCCCTTCTCCAATTTCACTAAATTTTTTTAGGATCACGCGGGTATCTTGGAATCGTTCCGATGGTTTTATGACGAGAACATTGTCTTGGTGCCTCCTGTCAGGGGTTTTGTGGAAGTGTCCCGGGGAGTTGAGCTCTGAGGTGTTGTCATCATAATTTTATCGTTGCAGTTCTGAAATACCTGAGTTTAGTACGCAGACATTAAAAATCCCTTTTATGCAGTTTGTTGGTGAGATAACCTCGACGCCACCTAGTACTGGGGCGGGAGTTCGGGAGTATCGCCATAACTTGTATAACGGATGCTTTTCGAAGGTTGAGGTAGATGGTTTCCGAAGTTTTTCTCGGTTATGTGTTGAAGGATGGATACAGCTGGATGTAGGATTTGCTAGATTTGGGTGAGATATTATGCTTCCCCAGTATCCCCAACACCTGATTGCATAACCGGAAAGGTTCGGGAGTTTCATAGGTGGGAATTCTTGTAGCTCTAGTTCTTCTTCCACGGATATTTGGTTTGAGATTGGGATTTCTTACCGAGTATTCGTTCTTGATTTGTACCTTGTTGATTTATTTCTCTACCTAAATTCTAAGTGGCTTCTCAATTTATGGATATGTGACCATTTCAAGAGGAATGCATTCGTTCATTTTGTTCGGATGTGAAGACGTTATGTTGCAATTTTCATTCCGTTGGATTCAGCTTGATTTATCTGTCTATGTGCTAACGGTGGTCAACCTCTTCAGGATGGCTCCCGCTAAGAGCACCAATCAGAATCAGAATCAAGATCCGCCACCACCTCCACCTCCTCCGGAGGCATCACAAGCTGTGATGGCCGCAACCAATGCAAACACACAGTTGATCATGCAAATTCTTCAAGAGCGCAATCAAGGCAACCAAGGGAACCAAGGCAACAAGCAGAATCACTTTGCTACACTCAACCAGTTCCTTGCTAACGGGCCAAAGACTTTTAGCAATTGTGTCGAGGCAACCGATGCTGACGATTGGCTCGTGGATCTGTGCAAGCATTTCGAGTGCAGTAACGTCAGGCCTGAGGACTTCGTCAAGTTCGCTTCCTTCCAACTCAAAGATCAAGCTGCAGAATGGTTCCAGCAATACAAGGATCCCAGAGGTGGACGTGCTATTACCTGGGATGAATTCCGTCAAGACTTCAAAGCTCACCATATCCCTCAGAGCGTGGTTGAAAGCAAGCGTGAGGAATTCCGCAACCTGAAGCAAGGCTCTTTGTCTGTCTATGACTACAACAAGTTGTTTCAGAAGCTCGCCCACTTTGCCAAGAAGGACGTCCCTGATGAGAAGAGCATGATATACCAGTTCAGGGGTGGTCTCAGAGAAGAAATTCAGCTAGCTCTTGTTCTCTTTGAGCCCTTGAGATACGACGAGTTCTACAACATGGCACTGAAGCAAGAGGCCGCTCAACTGAGGTGTGATGCTTCCAAGAAGAGAGTCAGAGATGCTACTCCTTCTTCCTCTACTCAAGTGGCCAAGCAGCAAAAGTATTGGCTTCCTCCTCCTCTGTTCCGTCAGCCGTATCAGCAGAAGAGCAAAGGTGGCAGTGGATCTTCCCACCCACCCAACCCTGGCTTTCAGAACAAGACTTCATCTCAAGCTCCAAGATCGAGTGCTCCGTACCTGTGACGCCCGGATAATCAAGCTACAGTAACCTCTGCTAATGATGCCACGTCACCTCTCTTACTGTTGTAAATCTCACGATGGTTCAATCCATTCGAATTCAAAATTTCAAAATCAGGTCGAACGGTAAAGTTTTCAAACATTAAAATTAAAATGTTCTAGAGGTGGCAAATAATGCTTAGGTAATTATGGTGGAGGATCACATTTTTATAAAATAATTAAAAGCACTGAACTAAATAAAACAGTGGCTTATACAAATAATTAGATGCATTTTATAAATATTAAAACATTAAACTATTTTATTAGGTATGAGAAATTAATGTGGCAATAGAGTATTTATAAATACTAATTTAGGGGCTAGTGGTATATTTTGTAAAACCAAAAAAATAAATAAAACAAAAGAAACTTAAAAAAAAACAGAAACAAACAAAAAAAGGGGGAAAGAGAGAAAGGCCCCCACTGGGCTTCGGCCCAGCAGGTCGGCCCACTCGGCCACAGGCCCAGGCCGCCCCCCCACTACCCCCTCCTTATCCACTCCCCCCTGGAACCCTAACCCCCACCCGATCCCCACTCCCCCCCACTCGCCCCACCCCGCTCGCCCCCTCGCTCCCTCCCCGATCTGGATCGGGGAAGCGAACCCACGACCGCGCCGAGCCCAACGCGCCCTCGCCGCTCGACGACGATGCCGGAGCCGTCCCTCGCCGCAGCCGCTCATCTCCCCGTCGCGCGGCCGTCCTCGTCCTCCCCCTCGAACGGCCTCCACGAGCCCGCGCCGCCTCCTGGACCTCGCCGCCTCGACCCCCCCCGATGCCACCGTCGCCTTCCTCCTCGCCGGCGCCGTCGTCACCGGACCACCTCGACCCCACGGCCGAGACCCTACGCCCCGCCGTGAGCTCCGGCCCCCTCCCTCTCTCCCCTGGTTCTCTGACCGCGGCCTCGCGTGGCCCCGCTGCTCGCCTCGCCGCTGTTCAGTGCCCGCGTGGCCTCTGCCCCGTGACGCTGCGCTCCCCCTGCTCGCTACCGCTGCCTCTGTCGCTCCTCTGCTGCTGCTCGCCCGCGCCCCGCCGTGGCCACGCACCGCTGCTGCCGCTGCGCCTCCCTAGCGCCCGCCGTGCCTGCGGTGGCCCTTGCGGCCCCGCCTCTCCGCCGCCACCATTGCACCTGGCCTCGCCCCTGCTTCCCCTTGCCGGTGCCGCGCCGCCGCTCCGGTGGCCATCGCCGGCCACGGCCTTGCCCGCGCCCCGTTCGGGCGAGCGCCCGCACCCGCTCGCCCGCACCCCCTAGGCCCCGATGGGCCACTAACATGGGGGCCCCAGCCCCAGAACGTTTTGTTAAAAAAAAGAAAAAAAGGAATTAAAAATAATATGTAAAATAAATAAAATAAATAAATAGATAATAATTTAATTAATTAATTAATTAATTAAGGAATTAATTAAGTTAATTAATTATAATTAGATTAACCTAATCACTAATTAACCTAATTAACTGTTAGTTAATTAAAACAAAGTATGACGAACGGGACCCACCTGTCAGGTTGACCAAGTCCACTACTGACGTCATGCTGACGTCATGATGACGTCAGCAGACACTATTCTGGATAATGTTGTATTAAATTAATTAAATAAATCCTGAAAATGATTTAAATCTTTTAAGATTAATTGAAAATAAACCGTAGCTCAGATGGAAATACTTTCTACATGAAAGTTGCTCAGAACGACGAGACGAATTTGAATACGCATCCCGTTTATCCGCCACGCATCCCTAGCATAGCGAACACGCAACTTTCCCCCTCCGTTTCATCTGTCCGAAAACGCGAAACACCGGGGATACTTTCCCGGATGTTTCCCCCCTTCACCGGTATCACCTCATACCGCGATAGGGCACCCCTAGCACCGCTACTTGTCATGTCATGCATCGCTATGCATCTGTTTGCTTAAATATTTATTGTTTCTTCCCCCTCCTCTCGCTAGACACCGAGACCGACGCCGCTGCTACCCAGTACGACTACGGAGTTGACGATCCCTCTCTCTTGCTAGAGCAACCAGGCAAGCCCCCCCCCCTTTGATCACCAGATATCGCCTACTCTTCTCTATACTGCTTGCATTAGAGTAGTGTAGCATGTTACTGCTTCCCGTTAATCCTATACTGATGCATAGCCTGTCCTTGCTACTACTGTTGTTACCTTTACCTGCAATCCTAATGCTTAGTATAGGATGCTAGTTTATCATCAGTGGCCCTACATCCTTGTCCGTCTGCCATGCTATACTATCGGGCCGTGATCACTCGGGAGTTGATCACGGGTATATACTATATACTTTATACATGATACATGTGGTGACTAAAGACGGGTCGGCTTGAGGAGCACCCGCGAGTGGATCTTTGAGGCGGAGCGACAGGGCAGGTTCCGACCACCTAGGAGAGAGGTGGGCCTGGCCCTGGTCGACGTTCGCGGATACTTAACACGCTTAACGAGATCTGGATATTAAATCTGAGTCTGGCCATTTGGTCTATACGCACTAACCATCTACGCGGGAGTAGTTATGGGTACCCCGGCGTCGTGGTATCAGCCGAAGCCTTCGTGACGTCAGCGACTGAGTGGCGCACGCCGGATTGGACTGGAACGCCACTAGGCAAGGTCTGCTTTCGGCCGCGTATGCTATGTGCAGGTGTGCTAAGGGCGATGGGCCCAGACCCCTGTGCGCATAGGTTTAGACCGGCGTGCTGACCTCTCTGTTGTGCCTAGGTGGGGCTGCGACGTGTTGATCTTCCGAGGCTGGGCATGACCCAGGAAAGTGTGTCCGGCCAAATGGGATCGAGCGTGTTGGGGAATGTGGTGCACCCCTGCAGGGAAGTTAATCTATTCGAATAGCCGTGATCTTCGGTAATAGGACGATTTGGAGTTGTACCTTGACCTTATGACAACTAGAACCGGATACTTAATAAAACACACCCTTCCAAGTGCCAGATACAACCGGTGATCGCTCTCTCACAGGGCGACGCGGGGAGGATCAGCGGTTAGGGTTATGCTATGCGATGCTACTTGGAGGACTTCAGTCTACTCTCTTCTACATGCTGCAAGACGGAGGCTGCCAGAAGCGTAGTCATCGAAAGGACTAGCTATCCCCCTCTTATTCCGGCATTCTGCAGTTCAGTCCACCTATGATAGCCTTATTCCAGTTGATACCAATGCATACATATGTAGTGTAGCTCCTTGCTTGCGAGTACTTTGGATGAGTACTCATGGTTGCTTTCTCCCTCCTTTCCCCCTTTTCCTTCTTCCTGGTTGTCGCAACCAGATGTTGGAGCCCAGGATCCAGACGCCACCATCAACGACGACTCCTACTACACCAGAGGTGCCTACTACTACGTGCTGCCCGCTGACGACGACCAGGAGTAGTTAGGAGGATCCCAGGCAGGAGGCCTGCACCTCTTTCGATCTGTATCCCAGTTTGTGCTAGCCTTCTTAAGGCAACTTGTTTAACTTATGTCTGTACTTAGATATTGTTGCTTCCGCTGACTCGTCTATGATCGAGCTCTTGTATTCGAGCCCTCGAGGCCCCTGGCTTGTAATATGATGCTTGTATGACTTATTTTATTTGTAGAGTTGTGTTGTGATATCTTCCCGTGAGTCCCTGATCTTGATCGTACACGTTTGCGTGTATGATTAGTGTACGATTGAATCGGGGGCGTCACAGTACCACCGTCCGCTTTCAGAGGTCACGTGCAACAAGTGCCAACAGAAGGGTCACTATGCCAACAAGTGTTTCAACCAGAGGCGTCTTCCTCCTCCTCCTCCTGTGAGATCGGCAAGTACAGTTGTGGTCAAGCATAACCCCAAGCACGCCAAGGTCAACTTGATGAACGCAGCTCAGGCAGAGGACTCGTCAGATGTCATCATGGGTAACCTTCCTGTTAACGATATTCCCGCAAGAGTTCTTTTTGACACTGGTGCATCGCATTGTTTCATGTCAAAGCCATTTTTTACCAAGCATGAGTTCGTTTCTTCTCATTTGGGTAAACAAATGGATATCGTTTCTCCTGGCAAATGTTTGAGTGCAAGTCTGGAGGTGCCAGATGTTACTATCACTTTGGGTGACTACAAGTTTCTTTCTTCCCCAATGGTTCTTGGTAACTGGGATATTGATCTTATTCTCGGGATGGATTGGCTATCTAAGCACAAGGCTCAGCTTGATTGTGCAGCCAGGCAGATTCAATTGACTCATTCGTCTGAGGATGTAATTGTCTTTGCCACTCGTGACGATACCATCCGTCTGTTTTCTCTCAATGAGAAGGGTGAACTGGATGCTATCTCGCAAATTCCAGTCGTTTGCGAATATCAAGACGTCTTTCCAGAAGAGCTTCCAGGAATGCCTTCGCACCGGCCAGTTGAATTCGTCATTGATCTTGAGCCTGGCACGGAACCAGTGTGCAAGCGTCCTTACGAGCTCGGACCTGAAGAGTTGAAGGAGCTGAAGAAGCAACTCGATATTCAAGAGAAAATGGGTCTCATTCGGCCTAGTTCTTCTCCGTGGGGTTGTGGTGTTCTTTTTGTGAAGAAGAAGGATGGAACAGACCGACTTTGTGTTGATTACCGTCCATTGAACAAGAAGACCATCAAGAACAAATACCCACTTCCCAACATAAACGAGCTGTTCGAACAACTCAAAGGTGCCCAAGTATTCTCCAAGCTTGATCTCCGTATGGGTTATCATCAGATTCGAATCCGTGAGCAAGATATTCCCAAGACGGCTTTCAGGACAAGCTATGGTTCATATGAGTACACTTTCATGTCTTTTGGCCTCGTCAACGCTCCTCCGATGTTCTCTAGCATGATGAACTTCATCTTCAACGCCTACACCAATGACTTCGTTTTGGTTTATCTCGACGACATTCTGGTTTTCTCGAAGAACAAGGAAGATCATGCCAAGCACTTGTGTTTGGTTCTCGATAAGCTGAGGGAACACAAGTTCTACGCCAAGTTCTCCAAGTGCGAATTTTGGCTCGATGAGGTTCTTCATCTTGGTCATATCATCTCTGCCAAGGGTATTGCGGTGAATCCTGAGAAGGTGTCTGCAATTGTGAATTGGGAACCTCCTCAGAACGTGAAGCAACTCCGTAGCTTCCTCGGTCTCGCAAGCAACTACCGAAGATTCATTGAAAACTTTTCCAAGATCGCGAAGCCTCTCTCAAATCTTCTCCAGAAGCACGTCAAGTTCACTTGGTCTCCAGAGTGTGACATTGCTTTCAACACTTTGAAAGAGAAATTGATCACTGCTCCAGTTCTCACTCCGCCTGATGAATCCAAGCCGTACGAGGTCTTTTGTGATGCCTCTCTCCAAGGTCTTGGGCAGTGTTGATGCAAGAGAAGAAAGTTGTTGCTTATACCTCTCGCCAGTTGAAGCCGAACGAGAAGAACTACCCCACTCATGATCTCGACTTGGCGGCAGTTGTGCATGCTCTTTTGACTTGGAGACATCTCTTATTGGGAAGAAACGTGGACATTTTCACTGATCACAAGAGTCTCAAGACATCTTCACTCAGCCTAATCTCAACCTCAGGCAAACTCGATGGGTCGAAATGATTCAAGAGTATAATCCGAGTATCGAGTATACTCCAGGCAAGGCCAATGTGATTGCTGACGCATTGAGCAGGAAGGCTTATTGCAACAGTCTGATTCTCAAGCCTTATCAACCCGAGCTTTGTGAAGCTTTCCGCAAGCTTAATCTACAAGTTGTTCCTCAAGGTTTCCTCGCCAACCTTCAAGTCTCTCCTACCTTGGAAGACCAGATTCACCAAGCCCAGCTTCTTGATGCTATGGTGAAAAAGGTGAAGATTGGGATTGCCAAGAGTCAACCCAAGTACAAGTGCTACCGCCTTGATGACAAGGATACTCTCTTCTTCGAGGATCATATTGTTGTGCCCAAAGGTGAACTTCGTAAAGTGATCATGAACGAGGCTCACAATTCTCTCCTCTCCATCCACCCTGGGAGCACGAAGATGTATCAGGACCTCAATCAGGCTTATTGGTGGACTCAATTGAAGCGCGAGATTGCTCAATTCGTGAATGAGTGTGATGTCAGCAGAAGAGTGAAGGCAGAACACCAAAGGCCAGCTGGTCTCCTCCAACCTCTTGCCATTCCAGAATGGAAGTTTGACCACATTGAAATGGACTTCGTGACTGGGTTTCCAAAGTCCAAATGTGGCAATGATGCTATATTCGTTGTCATCGACAAACTCACCAAAGTGGCTCACTTTCTGCCTATCAAAGAGTCAATCACTGCAGCTCAATTGGCGGAACTCTATACCTCTCGGATTGTCTCTCTGCACGGTATTTCACAGGTGATCTCTTCAGACCGTGGCAGCATGTTTACCTCCAAGTTTTGGGATTCTTTTCAGAAGGCCATGGGCACCAACATCCGCTTCAGCACAGCTTTCCATCCTCAAACTAGCGGTCAAGTCGAGCGTGTCAATCAGATTCTTGAAGATATGCTCAGGGCTTGTGTGATCTCCTTCGGCATGAAGTGGGAGGATTGTCTTCCATATGCTGAATTCTCCTACAACAACAGTTTTCAAGCAAGTTCGAGCAAGGCCCCATTTGAAATTCTGTATGGCAGGAAGTGCCGTACCCCTCTCAACTGGTCTGAAACCGGTGAATGTCAGCTTCTCGGAAATGACTTAATCACAGAGGCAGAGGAAATGTGCAAAGTCATTCGAGATAACCTCAAAGCAGCCCAATCCCGCCAGAAGAGCTACTATGATAGTAAGCACCGTGATTTGGCTTTCGAGATCGGAGATCATGTTTACCTCCGCGTCTCTCCAATGAAAGGTACTTGTTGCTTTGGTATCAAAGGGAAGCTTGCCCCCAGATACGTGGGACCTTTCAAGATTGTCAGCAAGAGAGGCGATCTCGCCTATCAACTCGAGATTCCTTCAAACTTTGCAAATGTTCATGACGTGTTGCATGTCTCTCAGCTCCGAAAGTGCTTCAAGACTCCTGACCGCACCGTCAACTTCGAGGACATTGAGCTCCAAGCAGATCTCTCCTATCATGAGCACCCCGTGGCTATTCTTAAAGAGACTGAACGCAAGACTCGCAACAAGTCAATAAAATTCCTCAAAGTCAAGTGGTCACACCATTCCGACCGTGAAGCTACCTAGGAACGCGAGGATCACCTCCGTTCTGAGTACCTGGCGTTCTTTCAGTCCTAGATCTCGGGACGAGATCCTTTCGTAGTGGTGGAGTGTTGTAACACCCCGGATATGACTTTCCCAATATGTATTCCAACTCTTGCCGTTTCCGGCCTTTAGTTATTTTATTTTCTCGGGTTCGGGTTTTTGTCTCCGTGTGTTGTTCTTGTTGTCATGCATCTCATATCATGTCATCATGTGCATTGCATTTGCATACGTGTTCATCTCATGCATTCGAGCATTTACCCCGTTGTCCGTTTTGCATTCCGGCGCTCCGTTCTCCTCCGGTGGTCATTTGTACCTTTCTTTTGTGTGTGGGGATTAAACATTTCCGGATTGGACCGAGACTTGCCAAGCGGCCTTGGTTTACTACTGGTAGACCGCCTGTCAAGTTTCGTATCATTTGGACTTTGTTTGATACTCCAACGGTTAACCGAGGGACCGAAAAGGCCTCATGTGTGTTGCAGCTCAACACCCCTCCAATTTGGCCCAAAACCCACCAAAACCCTCTCCATCATCTAGAGCGTTCGATCACGATCGCGTGGCCGCAAACCGCACCTCATTTGGACTCTCATAGCTCCCTCTACCTCTATATAAAGACCCCCTCCTCCAAATTCGCGGATCCCCTCTCCAAAACCCTAAAAAAAATCCTAGATCCGCCGCGAACCGGACGTGTCCGGCCCGCGCCGAACATTGTCCGCTCCGCCCGAGCCAGTCCCGCGCTAACACGTGGCGCCCGCACGTCCACTTCGCCGTCCCGCGTCGCCGGCCCGCCGGGCCCAGGCGGGGCCCTCCCGGCCCGCGCGCCCGAGCCGCCGCACCACCTCTCCTCTTCCGCGCCGGTGCCGGACCGCCTCGCCGGCCGTTCCTCCGCCGCGCCGCCGTACGCCACCTCCGGCCGCCGCGGCCACCGCCACCACCCACCGTCCGCCTCGCCTCGCCGCCAGGGGAGATCCGACCGGTCCTCCCCCTCCTCATCCGCGACTCCGGCGTCCCCAACGAAGCTCCGACCGGCGACCTCGACTCCGTCTCCGGCAATCCTCTTTCCGCGCGTGAACTGTGTCCGGATCTGGATCCCGAGGGTTGACTTTCTGCCGAAACCCTAGTTCATCGCGTTGTAACTTTGCATCTGTAACTCCGTTTTGGGCATATAGCATATCAAAATGTTCGCCTCAGAGAGTACATCATTTCATTCCATTGCATCATTTTCATTTGAGTTCATCTTGATGCCCTAAATGCTGTTAGAAGAGTGCTACTTGAGATAATTGTCAGATCTGCTGCTCCATTTAGATATTTGTCATTTTTGCCATGATTATTGCGTGCATGATATGTTTTGTTAAGGGTTTTGCCATCTTTCCAGAGGTGCAACCCATGTATTTTTGTGATATGTGTGGTGACTAGAACAAGCTTGCAAAGTGAGGCACTTGGTAATGCTGATTTCAGGGACTTAGCATTTCCTCTAAGTCCTTGATCTGTTTATCTCATATGGCCATATGTTCATGTTGTTTCCTAGTGATCCGTGCCTCTTTTGAGCATGATCAGTAAGGGTGTTTTGTTAATCTTGTAGTGCTCTATCCATCCATGTCTTTGTTTTCAATTATGGAGCACCCTAGCTTGAGTCAATCGAGCTCTACTTTTGTCATTTCGTGAATCTGGGCAGATTGTCTACTTGTTAGCGATTTTGCCGATGATGTTGTAGTTGATCCGTGCATGCTATGCTATTGTTCTTGCCATGTCTAGCTTGAATTTTGTGTATTATTAATGGGTGTATGCTTAGATTATCATTACTTGCTCTGTAGTGAGTGCATCGAGCTCGTAAACATGCCTACTTGATATCTGTTTCAGCATGCTCCAGTTTTCACTAAGTCTGTGATCTGATTATGTTTTTACCATGTTCACATGCTTGAAATTGTATTTTCTGATCCCTTTTGGCTCAAGGTCACTAAGGGACTTTTGTTAAACTCTTTGAGTAGCTCCATGCCATGCTTTACTTTTCCATGTTCAGGTCTTGTAGCATGTACTTTTATTGCTCCGAAGAGTGCTATCTGATCTGAAATTCCAGACAAGTGTTAATTTCACTAAGTCTGAAATCTGTTTACCATATGCATTTTTGCCATGCTTGTTTGAACCTGCTAATGGATGAATTGGCCGTAGCTCAGTGCTAGACTTTTGTTAAGCATCATGTATGGATTCCTTTCATGTATTTTGATGCCATGTTTGGGTGCTGTAGCATGTTCATCTTGTTGCATTTAGATGGCTACTTGCTGTAAATCGCAGAATGTGGTCATATTTGAATCGCTTGCCATTTCCAAACCGTAACTCCGATTCCGGTGATCTCTATATCGTTTTCAAGCGATTGCATCTCACCTTTCCAGTGGCACACTTGGATTTCCAAGTTGAGGCCAGATTCTTGCATCCCTTGTCAAATCTTCCATATGTATCCCGCATCGCATCCCGCATAGCATACCATCCTTGCATCAAATTGTTTGAGCTTTGCACGTGGTTGATTGTGTTCCATTTGCTTGTTTGTCTTGTTTGGGTAGATCCGGGAGACGAGTTCTCTAACGAGGAGCCCATTGAGTTTGCTTTCGAGGATCCAGTCAACTCTAACAACTTTGCAGGCAAGATGATCATACCCTCGAAATCACTACTATCTTTGCTTTGCTAGATGCTCGCTCTTTTGCTATGCCTATGCTACGATGCCTACCACTTTCTTATCATGCCTCCCAAATTGCCATGTCAAACTTCTAACCCACCATGTCCTAGCAATCCGTTGATTGGCTATGTTACCGCTTTGCTCAGCCCCTCTTATAGCGTTGCTAGTTGCAGGTGAAGATTGGAGACCGTTCCTTGTTGGAACATTTATTTACTTGTTGGGATATTATTATATTGCCATGTTATCTTAATGCATCTATATACTTGGTAAAGGGTGGAAGGCTCGGCCTCTCGCCTAGTGTTTTGTTCCACTCTTGCCGCCCTAGTTTCCGTCATATCGGTGTTATGTTCCCGGATTTTGCGTTCCTTACGTGGTTGGGTTATAATGGGAACCCCTTGATATTTTGCCTTGATTAAAGCTTTTCCAGCAATGCCCAACCTTGGTTTTACCATTTGCCACCTAGCCTCTTTTTCCCTTGGGTTTCTGGAGCTCGAGGGTCATCTTATTTAACCCCCCGGGCCAGTCCTCCTCTGAGTGTTGGTCCGAACCAGGCAGCCTGCGGGGCCACCTCGGGGAAACTCGAGGGTTGGTTTTACTTGTAGCTTGACCTATCTGAGTGTGCCCTGAGAACGAGATATGTGCAGCTCCTATCGGGATTTGTCGGCACATTCGGGCGGTGTTGCTGGTCTTGTTTTAACCTGTCAAAGCGTCTTGAAGAACCGAGATACCGAGCCTGATCGGAAGATCTCGGGAGGAGGTATATTCCTTCGTTAACCGTGAGAGCTTGTCATGGGCTAAGTTGGGACTCCCCTGCAGGGATTTGAACTTTCGAAAGCTGTGCCCGCAGTTATGGGCATATGGGAATTTGGTAATGTCCTGTTGTAGATAACTTGAACCTTAACTTAATTAAAATGAATCAACTGAGTGTGTTACCGTGATGGTCTCTTCTTGGCGGAGTCCGGGAAGTGAACACGGTGTTGGAGTAATGCTTGCGTAGGTTGCTCTCTAGTTTCTCGCTCGCGCTTTGCCTCCTCTTCTCGCTCTCTTTTGCGAACAGTTTAGCCACCATATATGCTAGTCGCTTGCTGCAGCTCCACATATTTTACCTTGCCTTACCTATTAAGCTTAAATAGTCTTGATCGCGAGGGTGCGAGATTGCTGAGTCCCTGTGGCTCACAGATTACTTCCAAACCAGATGCAGGGCCTGATGATTCCGCTCCAAGTGACGCGCTTGAGCTCAAGTGGGAGTTCGACGGGGACTCTCAACGTTACTACGTGTCTTTCCCTGATGATCAGTAGTGGTGCCCAGTTGGGGGTGATCGGGACCGTGTCGCATGTTGGGTTATCTTTTATTTTGGTGCCGTAGTCAGGCCATGAGTGTTTGAATGTTGTAATGCTATTTATGTACTTTGATTGACGTGGCGAGTGTAAGCCAACTATGTACCTCCCCTTTATTATTTGAATTACATAGGATGTTTTGATGATTGCCTAACTTGCGACATTGCTTTCAATGCGGTTATGCCTCTAAGTCGTGCCTCGACACGTGGGAGATATAGCCACATCGAGGGCGTTACATGCCATAACTCGTATAACGGATGCTTCTTGAAGGTTGAGGTAAACGATTTCCAAAGGTTTCTTGGTTATGTGTTGACGGATGGATACAGCTGGATGTAGGGATTGTTAGTTTGGGTCAGATATTATGCTTCCCCTGTATCCCCAGCACCTGATTGCATAACCAGAAAGTTTCGGGAGTTCATAAGTGGGCATTCAAGTAGCTCCTAGAACATCTTTCCGACAGACACATGATATGATATGGGGTCTATCATATGTTTGTTCCGGCTTATTCTACAAGCCAATCCTTTGTTTTGTTTTGAGTTGTGGTATTCGAGTTGCTTCGAAGTCAAGTGTTGAATCCATACCTTTTCCTAAGCGGTGTTCTCACATTTCTATGTGAATACTAATCCTTCATGATAATCGAGATTGTCATGTCAATCCTTTTCAACTAGCGTGTTCCTCTTCAAGTGGATCCGATCATTTTCAACATTCGCAAGATCAACTCTAAGTATTCTCAATGGTGTTTGTTTCATTCGTCCCAAGTTGTCTTTATTTTCCCCGCCCTCCCGCCCTTCTTCTTCAAGGACTCAGATATCTTAATCAAGTATCGTTTTATTGATGTGAAGTTTCTTCATTCTTTTCCTTCAAAGTTCTTACTCGATGGTTATCATGAAGATGCTCTACAAGTTTATCATTCTTCGTTCTCTTTTCTTCTCCGGTGGATTCAAGTCAAGCTTTGTTGATCATATCATTTCCTTGTTTCAAATATTTTCTCGTGCCGGTGCACCTCTTAATCATCCACTTCTCGCTATTCAATTGTTCCGGAGTGCTCAAGATATCTCGAAGATTCGTGTTTCCACTCTGCTTTTGTTCAAGCTCTTTCGAGGATGTTATCTCATTCAAGCCATTTAATTCAACCGGCGCAATCTATCTTTTAAATCATCAACGGTGTTTCTCTTGAGTGGTCCCTAACCCACAGGTCTTTTCCCAGGATCTTACCTGACTCTTCTAATCTTCCCGGAGTTACTCTCAAATTCTTTTCCAAGTTTGACGTGAGAATGAGTTATCATCAGTCTAATGCCTTCTCCAAGATCTTTCACATTCTTTTCATCATTGGTTCAACCTTTCTAATTTCCATTCCAGAGTGCCTCAACAATTCAAGGTGGTATTTCTCATCATCATTATCAACATTTTAAGACCGAAGAAGAGTTCCTCTTAAATCCTTACCCGTACTTCCAAACATTCATGGTGCTAGCTTTATGCCATCCTCTCATCATTGTTTGCAATTGTGAGAATTCTTTTCACCCATCTGGAGCAATTCAGGTGTCTTTTCAGTTTGATTCTTCGAAGGCCATCATTTCGGGTTTATTCATTCTCAGCTTTCAGCTCTTGTTCTCCAATCTTACCGGTGCATCTTTCAAATATCCTCTAATCGGTTCATGATCTCTTCGTTCTCATGTATCTAAATTCCCTCTAGTATCTTCATTCATTTTCCAATTTTTCCTGGTGAATTGTGTCTTTGATACTTTAATTTTCAATTATTACGGCGGTTCATTAAAGATTTATCTTCCTTCGTTATCATATCAATTCATTCGTTCTTTCCAAATCCTACCGGCGGATCGTTGAAGACCTCCTCAAGTTTGCACTATATCTATCTTAATCCTTTCTACGAGAATAAGTAGTATGTCAAATCCGTTGCTTGTCATCAATTTAATTGATGAAGGATAAGCATAATGTAATCCTTATTCTTGTTTTATCCAAGTGATTAATTCCTTATTCCGGAGGTTCATCAAAATTCTAGATTTCTTTCGTTCATCTTTATTTTCCGGAGTTCCACGTTTTTCCGCTTTATCTCGTCGCGAAGCTCCATCTAAATCATCGCAAGGCTTCACCTTGTGTTCTCAACTTCTCTTTCTTTTTGATCATCCTTTTATTACTGGAGTTCTTTTCTCATTCTCTTTACAGAAATTCTTCATGGAGGCTACATGGTGGTTCGTCAAGGCTTCTTTTCATTCTTCAATTGTTCTTCAAGATATCTCTCAAAGTTATGATCCGCCAAGCTATAATCTAAAATAAACAGGGTGTTCAACACATGTCTTGTTTGGTGGAGTCCAAGAATTCTTCAACTTGCATTCCGAAGTGCAATTCTTTCATATCTCATCTTTTGAGGTGGTGTTATGTCACTCTTGACAATTTCCTTCATGTTTCATGTTTCATAAGCTGTCCGGAATGACATATTTAAACCCATCATTTTCAATTCGTTCATGAGATCCTTTGCAACCCATCAATTTCTTCGTTGGAGGTTATCTTGGTATAGATTTCACCTAAAGCCTTCCATTGGGAATGTTGCTCTTTGTGATGATTACCTATGATCCAAGTTTTCTTATCACCTCGGTGGAAGAAGTTTTTTTTATCTTTTCTAGCTCTTAATCAAATCTTTTCCGTGAGTGGCAGGTTGTCACCTCATAATTTTGAGATGTCTTCCATAAGCCCACATCAAGCTTACTCTTTTCGTTGTTGGTTTTCCAACAACTCCGTTCGACCCTTCTCCTAAAGATGCTTTTTCAAGCTCATTTGAGGTAGAAGATGTTGTTTTCTCCTCCGTTCTTTTGATTCCATTCTTACATTTGTTACAGAGGCATTGTGATGTTGCCCTGTTCGACCAATCATCTCGTATTCTCAAGATCATGTTCTTTTCCTTGCTTATCCTTTTAACCGGAGTATTGTGCCCTCTTTTCAAGTTCTTCCCATTCTATCAAGTTTTGCCTCCTTTCTCAACCAGAGTGTTGTCTGAAATCTTTCTTACCCCTTGTGCCATTATTTAAATAGTTCCGGAGTTAGTGTGTTGTTCATTTCATCAAGTATCTTCTCATCTTGTCAAGATCATGTTCAATTCCGTCCATTTACAGTCGGAGTGTTGTCCAGATTATATCATTCTTTTTCCCTCTATATCTTGTTTTAACCGGAGTGTTGTCGTAATTCATCTCTATCATTCCTTGTACATCTCGTTTCTATCGGAGTTCTTGCATGTACTTCTTGTCCATTGCAACCCTTTTTATTATGTCTTTCAACCTACAAGTTTCTGGTATTGTTCCTTGTTCCTCTTTTCTAACAGAGTGTTTTCAACTTTGTTCATCTTCGTTGTATTCCTTCTTTCAATTT
Source organism: Triticum urartu (assembly GCF_003073215.2). NCBI lineage: Eukaryota > Viridiplantae > Streptophyta > Magnoliopsida > Poales > Poaceae > Triticum > Triticum urartu. The sequence goes on along the minus strand of NC_053028.1, from coordinate 402,151,105 downwards.
GTTCAACCTCGCAAGGTCCTTTGGTTTCACTTATTTTTCAAAGAAGCAACTTAGTTTTACCTCTTCTCTTCCTTTTCCGCTTCCCTCTGATGCCATCCCTAGATCTCGGGACGAGATCCTCTTGTAGTGGAGGAGAGTTGTAACACCCCAAATGTGAAACTTCCCTTTTTGGGCAATATATCCACTTGATCTATTCCAATTACTTTGGGTTCCATTTTTTTGTTTTTGTTTGTTGTTTTACTTTTTGCTTTGTCTTGTCATTTATTGTCATATTTCACTTTGCCATTCATTGTCGCATCATGGCCTCATCATGTGTTTGCATTGTGCTTGCTGTCTTTGTGCATATCCCCATCTTCATGTGCATCTTCATATGGTAGCATATTGCATTGTGACATGTTTCTATGTGAGTCATGGCATCATCTTCCCCCTTCACTCATCACCACCTCTCCTTCTATTTCTTTCTTTTGGCAAGTGCCATTTTCACTCCCCCATTAATGTTCATCTTCTCCCTGTAAATCCTACACCATGTCAGTAACCACCCTGTTAAATTTTGGCCCAGCCTGGTTTGATTTGGTTGGGTTCAAAAATGGCTCAAGTTTGAATTTAATTCAAACTTGAATTATTTTTCTACCTCAAAAAAATTGCCAAACCAATTCATTTCAAATGTGCATATTTCCAGGACTCCACACATATATTCTTATCTATCGAATTCCATCCCTGCCCATCGATTCTTTTCCTCCAAGTGCTTTTTGTTCTAGAAAATGAGAATGGAAAGAATATATATAGAGAGAGAGCCCAGCGCCTCAGCCCAGCCATGGTCTAGCGCAACCACTTACTCCCTCCGTTGCAGCCCATCCAGCCCACCAGCAGCAGCGCCCCTCTTCTTCTTCTTCTCCTCTCCTGTACGGCAGCGCATCCAGGGTCTCCACGTCGGCACCCTGACCGATTTGACGGACGGAACAAGAGCCCCTGCTACTACATAACCTACCACGCAAGCCCCCCCCTGCAGCCCTAGACTTCGCCCTTCCCTCCTCGTGCCACCAACCCTTTTCCCTCACCTCTGTTTCCTCTTTTTCCTCAAGGAACAGAGAAAGAGAGAGCACCACCGAGAGCTTCCCCGTCGCTTGCATGGTCGGAGGCCACCATGGTCATCTCCGGCATGTGCATCTTCTTCCTCGACATCGTCTACGTCCGTTCAGATGTCTTCCCTACCCTGGATCGCCTCCACGCCGTCGTCCACTTCTTTGTCTTCTTCCTCTGCCTCCTCTACTTCATGAACACCGACGATCAGCGCAACCCCACGACGGCTCCTCTGCTTTCCCGATGAGTCCGCCAACTTTAGCAGCACCCCCATGGTGAGCCGCTGCTCCATCCCATCTCCTTCCCCGTCATACTCAGTCGTCGTCGTTGCCGTTTTCCATGCGCACCCGCGGGACCTCATCGCCGCCGAGGTTCCCGTTCATGTTTACGATGCATCCGTAGCACCTTTAGGATCTCCTTGTAGCACAGTATCTTTCGGTGCCTTCATCTGCGAGTTTTGTTGCCGGAGTTCCTATGACGAGTTCACCCGCCTTGTTCTTCTCTGCTCCTTGCGTGCGCTCGCGATCGCTTGCTTCCATGCTCATGCCGCTGCTCCCTCGCCGGTCCACACACTATAATACCCGTAGGTCATGCCCGCACCTTTGCATCACCCAACACAGCCAGTGCCTCGCCGTGCCTCGCGGCCGTGGCCGAGACGAGATCCTGCTCGAGCTCGTTCTCAAAGCGCTTCACCACCTGTGCACGCACCCGTCATGCCACACACACACACACTCACCTATTCCTGCACCCCCGCTGTCGGCTTGTGGTCGCGACGGTCGCCCTCTTGCTCGTCGGCGTCGTCACCCAGTTCGTCTGTGATCCAGAAGGCCTGGCCTTTGATTTGTTTCAAGTCCAGTCACGCCATTTTTTTATCCAAACACTCAGTCAGGCCAGCTGGTCAGCGCTTTGCCACTCTATGCAGGAGGTCGTGGGACCAAGACCCAGTTGGCCCCCATTTTGCTTTGTTTTCCTATTAATTTTTTTGCACACCCACACCCACTTAGGCCTGCTCATCTCCTCGGCCGCTGCACTGGATGCAATTCGGCCCGTGCATATTGTTTTCCACTCTGTGTATTTTAGTATTTTTTCCAGTGCATTCCTATTTACAGAAATGACATCATTTTTTTGCATTGCCTATAACTATTTATCCATGCATCCAAATAGATCATGTCATATATGTAAAATGCTCAGTTTTTCCTATACTTTCATAATCTGTAATTTTCATCCATGTTTAAAATGTTGAAACTTGCGGTTTGTTTAATTTTTGCATAAATGCCATGCTAAAATGCTTTATTTCATAACTAAATATCCGTAGCTCCATTTTAAATAAAATTTATATGTAAATGGGGTGGAAAATTGCATAGAATAACTTGGTTCACTTTATTTTGATGTTCAACAACTTTAAAATATGGTTTAGGGCAGAACAGTACCAAATCCATAAATTGCATATGAGGATTTTTCCGGACTTGTTGCTTGTTGTTTCGGCCTCATTTAAACTTGCCTAGGTAGGTAGTTTTCATATGCTTCACCCCTTGCCATGTTTAAGAACATTTAATATTGATGGGTACCTAAACGGGAGAGAACTAAATAAGTCATGTGGCGTTTCGTCAATATGCAACTCGTTGCATATTGAGCACCACTTAACTTGTAGTATTGCTTGTGCACCTTGCCATGCCATGCATCATTAAACCGGACATGCATCCTCCTTGGTTGTGCATCATGCCATGTTTATGTGATGGTTGTTTACTATGTTGCTTGCTTCTTTCCGGGCTCCTTATCTCGTTAGCTTCGGTTTTGTTCCGGAGTTGTGAGGATTCGTCCGACTACGTTGGTTCGTCTTCTTCATGGACTCGTTCTTCTTCCTTGCGGGATCTCAGGCAAGATGACCATACCCTCGAAATCATTTCTATCTTTGCTTGCTAGTTGCTCGCTCTATTGCTATGCCGCTATACCTACCACTTGCTATATCATGCCTCCCATATTGCCATGTCAAGCCTCTAACCATCCTTTCCTAGCAAATCGTTGTTTGGCTATGTTATCGTTTTGCTCAGCCCCTCTTATAGCGTTGTTAGTTGCAGGTGAAGTTGAAGTTTGTTCCATGTTGGAACATGGATTTTTTGGGATATCACAATATCTCTTATTTTAATTAATGCATCTATACACTTGGTAAAGGGTGGAAGGCTCGGCCTTATACCTAGTGTTTTGTTCCACTTGCCGCCCTAGTTTCCATCATACCGGTGTTATGTTCCTTGATTTTGCATTCCTTATGCGGTTGGGTGTTATGGGAACCCTTGACAGTTCGCTTTGAATAAAACTCCTCCAGCAAGGCCCAACCTTGGTTTTACCATTTGCCTCACCACCACCTATTTTCCCCTTGGGAGTCGCACTCCCGAGGGTCATCTTTATTTTAACCCCCCCGGGCCAGTGCTTCTCTAAGTGTTGGTCCGAACCGAGCCGCCTACGGGGCCACCTCGGGGAAACTCGAGGTCTGGTTTTACTCGTAGCTTGTCTCATCCGGTGTTGCCCTGAGAACGAGATATGTGCAACTCCTATCGGGATTGTCGGCACATCGGGTGGCTTTGCTGTTCTTGTTTTACCAATGTCGAAATGTCTTGTAACCAGGATACCGAGTCTGATCGGGTCTTCCTGGGAGAAGGAATATCCTTCATTGACAGCGAGAGCTTGTGATGGGCTAAGTTGGGACACCCCTGCAGAGTTTTGAACTTTCAAAAGTCATGCCCGCGGTTATGTGGCAGATGGGAATTTGTTAATGTCTGGTTGTAGAGAACTTGACACTTAACTAAATTAAAATGAATCAACCGCATGTGTAGCCGTGATGGTCTCTTCTTGGCGGAGTCTGGGAAGTGAACACGGTTCTTGTGATATGCTTGAACGTTAGTAGTTTCAGGATCACTTCTTGATCACTTCTAGTTCACGACTGTTGTGTTGCTTCTCTTCTCGCTCTTATTTGCGTATGTTAGCCACCATATATGCTAGTGCTTGCTACAGCTCCACCTTACTACCCCTTTCCTACCCATAAGCTTAAATAGTCTTGATCTCGCGGGTGTGAGATTGCTGAGTCCTCGTGACTCACAGATACTTCCAAACAGTTGCAGGTGCCGATGATACCAGTGCAGGTGATGCAACCCAGCTCAAGTGGGAGCTTGACGAAGATCTTGATCATTGTTTTGTTTCGTTTCCTGTTGATCAGTAGTGGAGCCTAGTTGGGACGATCTGGGATCTAGCATTTGGGGCCATCTTTCTTTATTTTGATTCCGTAGTCAGACCTTGATTGTACTCTGGATGATGTAAGCCAACTCTTTATCCCTTTCTTATTCAGTACATGGGATTGTGTGAAGATTACCCCTGTTGCGACAAACCTACCATGCGACAATGCCTCTAAGTCGTGCCCCGACACGTCGGAGATATAGCCGCATTGTGGGTGTTACACCGGGGTAGAAACCTTGCCGGGATGAAAAACTTTGCCGGCTGAATGAAAATCTTGCCGGGGGAGAAATCTTGCCGGGGAAGAAACCTTGCCGGGGAGGAACCCTTGCTGGGGTAGAATCCTTGCCGGGGTAAAACCATGCCGATATGAAAGCTTGCCGCGTAGATACCTTGCCGGTGTGGAAAGCTTGCCCTGGTAGAAAGCTTGCTGGGGTGGAGGCTGTGATAGTCAATCCGATGAGAAGTTGAAGATGGGATCAAAAGGTTATTCAGATGATCTTGGATTGAAAAGTATTCTACACGGAAGTTGTGCATCTCGTCAAAATGATCGATTTTGATATAAAGATCATCTAAATTCGAGGTCGTATGCAAAAGTTAGAGAAATTGGAGTGCCGCCCTGTCACGAGGCGATATGGCGCGCCCCACTAGACACATGTCTGATGGGTAGCGCGAGGGAATAGCTTGTTTTGTGTGACTGATTTGACCCTCAAGATGACCTCTGATAAGAAAACGTTCAACATGAAAGTTGTTCGTCTCGTCAAAAGGGTCAAGATTGCTTTTGGGCTCGTTTCCATCCGAGATCGTTTGTCACCACAAAAAAGACCCGCAAGGTACAGCCAGTTTAAACCGAACAGTTTTGGAAAGTTCGGATAAACCAATCCGAATTTGACTAGGGTTTTGGACGTGAATTGATGTAATTTTCTTGTAAGGAAAGCCTAGATGAATCCTTTGCTTGTACGGGAAGTCCAGCCGCCTCTTATATATGTTGGGGGTGACGGCCGATTGAAACAACACACAATCGAACAAATCAATATACTGCTTTTTCATCTACGTTTTATCCCCCCACCGTTTTTCTCTCTCGTTCTTCGCTGTTCCTCGAGTTTGAGAGCTGCAAATCCCGAGGCTCAAGGGGCGAGCGAATCGACCTAGGGCAACCCATAGCCGCCGCAATCCCTGACGGGGTCCCTCCCGGGTGCGCGAGGTTTCGGGTCTACAAAAGCGCCCGTCGACTGTCCTGCGTATCGCGCTGTCGGCCAGGCCTCCTTCAACGTGAGCTGCGGTGCATCCCCCCCGGCGTCGAAGGTACACATGACGTGTTTGTGTGTCAACACATTTTTTGGCGACTCCACTGGGACAGAAGATCAATCGTCATCATTCACCATGTCAGATATTCCCAAGCCATCTGAGGTAGACGCTGATAACATCATTAAGCCCAGTCTTGATGAGATATTGGTTGATCATCGCCAAGTCTATGAGGAGTACAAGAAGGCATGCGAGGACAAGGACCTGCAGGAGTTCCTTGCAAAATTCAAGAAGGATCACCAAGGCAACATCACTCCGATTGAAGAAATCAAGTTTCCTCCTCTTCAAGCCGAGTAGGTTAAAACCCCTATAAGTACTACCTTTTCTCCTGAGCAGTGGGCTGAGATTGAGAGTCGTATTGCTGATGGTAACAATTTAGTCAATCAAACTTTCATAGAAAATAGTAATGCTCAGAAGAATATATCTCAATCATATAGTGGTAATGGTGGTATAGCTGCTAGTGTGCAAAACCCTAATCTGACTTTACCTATTTCATCGGCGCCTCCGATGCCGATGACTTATTATCCTACTCAAACAAATCAGATTGTAGCTGCACCCATTAGTCCCATCATGAGCATGCCGGGTTCGGTGGCAACGCCGAACCAAACCCTACCTACAGCTACAACCATTCGGCCATTACCGAACTATGGTTCGGCATATATGCCACAATTTTTACCTACAGTAAGTAACCCTACTCCTTCTATGCCACCGCCACAAGCTGCATCGTCCACTATGGATGATGGTCTAGCTAATCTTAGAGAGGAGATGGCTAAGATGCTTCGAGAGAATTTTGGAGTTGAGCTACCTCGGAATCGGATTTACCAAAAGCCGTACCCCGAGTACTTTGATGCCATCCAGGATATAAAATTCCAGATTTTGTTAAATTTAATGGAGAAGTGATAACCCATAAGTATAGGGGATCGCAATAGTTTTCGATAAGTAAGAGTGTCGAACCCAACGAGGAGCTAAAGGTAGAACAAATATTCCCTCAAGTTCTATCGACCACCGATACAACTCTAAGCACGCTTGATGTTCGCTTTACCTAGAACAAGTATGAAACTAGAACTACTTTGTAGGTGTTTTTGGATAGGTTTGCAAAATAATAAACAGTACGTAAATAAAAAGTAGGGTCTGTTTAGATAAAGTAACAATAAAGTAAATATAGCGAGTGTGTAAAAGTGGTGGTAGGAGTTGTGAAATTGCCTCTAAGCAATTGCCTACTTTACTAGACCGATATATTCTATGCACTTATGATTGGAACTATTAGCAAGCATCCGCAACTACTAATGTTCATTAAGGTAAAACCAACCATAGCATTAAGGTATATTGGTCCCCCTTCAATCCCGTATGCATCAATTTCTATGCTAGGTTGAAGCTTCTGTCACTCTTGCCCTCCAATACATAGTCCTACCAATATACAACTAACCCTAGGTTGTGATCCCCGCGCGCAATCATATGATGGGCACCAAAGGACAGTAACATAACCACAAGAAAATTAAATCAATCATAGCAATTCATCAACCACCGATAGGGCAACGAAAATCTACTCAGACATCATAGGATGGCACCACATCATTGGATAATAATATGAAGCATAAAGCACCATGTTCAAGTAGAGGGTACAGCGGGTTGTGGGAGAGTGGACCGCTGTAGATATAAGGGGGAAGGTGATGGAGATGTTGGTGAAGATGGTGGAGGTGTTGGTGTAGATCGCGGTGATGATGATGATGGCCACGGCAGCGCTCCAGCGCTACCGGAAGAGAAGGGGAGAGGGGGGCCCTTCGTCTTCTTCTTCCTTGACCTCCTCCCTAGATGGGAGAAGGGTTTCCCCTCTGGTCCTTGGCCTCCATGGAATGGGAGGGGCGAGAGCCCCTCCGAGATTGGAACTGTCTCTCTCTCTATTTCTGCGTTCTTAGATTCTTCCCTTTCACCGTTTCTTATATTCCCGGAGATCCGTAACTCCGATTGGGCTGAAATTTTAACACAATCTCTATCCAGATATTAGCTTTCTTGCGACGAAAGAAGGGCATCAACTGCCTTATGGGGTGGCCACGAGGGTCAGGGGCGCGCCCCCTGCCTCGTGGGCCCCTCGAGCATCGTCTCGCGTTGATTTCACTTCCCAAAAATCATATATATTCCAAAAAAAATCTCCGTCGGTTTTTATCCCGTTTGGACTCCGTTTGATATGGATATTCTGCGAAACAAAAAACATGCAATAAACAGGAACTGGCACTGGGCACTGGATCAATATGTTAGTCCCAAAAATAGTATAAAAATTTGCCAAAAGAATATGGAAGTTGTAGAATATTGGCATGGAACAATGAAAAATTATAGATACGACAGAGACGTATTAGTATCCCCATGCTTAATTCCTGCTCGTCCTCGAGTAGGTAAATGATAAAAAAGATAATTTTTGATGCGGAATGCTACCTAACATAATCTTGATCACATATCTAATCATGGCATGAATATTAAGACATGAGTGATTCAAAGAAATGGTCTATTATTTGACATAAAAACAATAATACTTGAAGCCTACTAATAAAGCAATCATGTCTTTTCAAAATAACATGGCCAAAGAAAGTTATCCCTACAAAATCATATAGTCAGGCTATGCTCCATCTTCACCACACAAAATATTCACATCATGCACAACCCCGATGACAAGCCAAGCAATTGTTTCATACTTTTTACGTTCTCAAACCTTTTCAACTTTCACGTAACACATGAGCGTGAGCCATGGATATAGCACTATAGGTGGAATAGAATGGTGGTTGTGGAGAAGACAAAAAGGAGAAGATAGTCTCACATCAACTAGGCGTATCAACGGGCTATGGAGATGCCCATCAATAGATATCAATGTGAGTGAGTAGGGATTGCCAGCAACGAATGCACTAAGAGCTATAAATATATGAAAGCTCAGACTGAAAACTAAGTGGGTGTGCATCCAACTTGCTTGCTCATGAAGACCTTGGGCATTTGAGGAAACCCATCATCGGAATATACAAGCCAAGTTCCATAATGAAAATTCCCACTAGTATATGAAAGTGATAACTCAAGAGACTCTCTATATGAAGAACATGGTGCTACTTTGAAGCACAAGTGTGGTAAAAGGATAGTAACATTGCCCCTTCTCTCTTTTTCTCTCTTTTATTTTTTTTATTTTTTTGGTGGGCTTCTTTGGCCTCTTTTTTTATTTGGGCTTCTTTGGCCTCTTTTATTTATTTTTAAATTCCGGAGTCTCATCCCGACTTGTGGGGGAATCATAGTCTCCATCATCCTTTCCTCACTAGGGCAATGCTCTAATAATGATGATCATCACACTTTTATTTACTTACAACTCAATATTACAACTCGATACTAGAACAAAGTATGACTCTATATGGATGCCTCCGGCGGTGTACCGGGATGTGCAATGATCTAGCGTAGAAATGACAACATCATGCTAGCTATCTTATGATCATGCAAAGCAATATGATAATGAATGCTCAAGTCATGTATATGATGACGATGGAAGTTGCATGGCAATATATCTCGGAGTGGCTATGGAAATGCCATGATAGGTAGGTATGGTGGCTATTTTGAGGAAGGTATATGGTGGGTTTATGGTACCGGCGAAAGTTGCGCGGTACTAGAGAGGCTAGCAATGGTGGAAGGGTGAGAGTGCGTATAATCCATGGACTCAACATTAGTCATAAAGAAATCACATACTTATTGCAAAAATCTATTAGTTATCGAAACAAAGTACTACGCACATGCTCCTAGGGGGATAGATTGGTAGGAAAAGACCATCGCTCGTCCCCGACCGCCACTCATAAGGAAGACAATCAATAAATAAATCATGCTCCAACTTCGTTACATAACAGTTCACCATACGTGCATGCTACGGGAATCACAAACCTCAACACAAGTATTTCTACTAATCCACAACTACCCACTAGCATGACTCTAATATCACCATCTTTATATCGCAAAACTATTGCAAGGAATCAAACATATCATATTCAGTGATCTACAAGTTTTATGTAGGATTTTATGACTAACCATGTGAATGACCAATTCCTGCCATCTCTCTAAATAGATGTAAGTGAAGCAAGAGAGTTTAATTCTTTCTACAAAAGGTATGTCCACGCTCTAACAAATCTAAGTGAAGCAAGAGAGCATTCTACAAATGGAGGTTTTCTATGTAAAGAGAAACAGGAAATCCAAACTTCAAATGATATAAGTGAAGCACATGAAGCATTCTATAAATCAACCAAGGATTGTCTCATAGCAGCATGGTTCATAAAAGAAAAATGAAAACTAAATGCAAAAGACGCTCCAAGTTTGCACATATCGCATGAACGAAACGAATCCGAAAACATACCGATACTTGTTGAAGAAAGAGGGGATGCCTTCCGGGGCATCCCCAAGCTTAGACGCTTGAGTCTCCTTGAATATTTACTTGGGGTGCCTCGGGAATCCCTAAGCTTGAGCTCTTGCCTCTCTTCCTTCTTCTCACATTAAGACCTTCTCGATCATCGAACACTTCATCCACAGAAAACTTCAACAGAAACTCGGTAAGATCCGTTAGTATAATGAAGCAAATCACTACTCTAAGTACTGTTGCAAACCAATTCATATTTTGTTTTTGCATTGTGTCTACTGTAATATAACTTTTTCATGGCTTAATCCACTAATATGAATCAATAGTTTCATCAAAACAAGCAAACTATGCATCAAAAATAGAATCTATCTAGAACAGAACAGTCTTTAATAATCTGAACATTCACCATACTTCTGTTACTTAAACAATTCTACCAAAATTATGAAAAATAAAAAATTTGTATAGGAAGACAGTACAAAAAGAATCAGAACCATTTGACGTTCCAGCTAAAAAAGTAAAATCACGCATTACAGCCAAAGTTTATGTCCTGCACCATACAAACCATCAAGCAAATGTAAACATCCTAAAGGCAAACCGTGGCACATTATTTTTATAATACAAGGAATTGTACAAGGGGATAATTATTTTTATTGAAAATTTTATGTAATCAAGATTCACAAGGTTTCCGTGAGCATGAACAAAGTTCAAGGCTAGCTACCACTTCGACAATGCTTGTCTTTCTCACTTTCGCTTTCCTTTTTGAAAAAGTTTTGGGTTCCCCTCTTTATTTTTGTTGTTTTTAAACTATATGAAAGCGCTCAACAGAAATAAATGACTCTCTAAAACTTCCGGGTTGTCTCCCTGGCAGCGCTTTCTTTAAAGCCATTAAGCTAGGCATATAGTGCTCCAGTAATGGATCCACCCGGATCCCAAGGTATATCAAAGCCAATTTTAATTAACAATGATTTGTAATTTAGTGGTGAGCAAAAGGTAACATATATCATGTAATGACGAAGTCTAACTCTCTTCCTATGCATCGGCATGTCATAAAAGAACAATTCATGCACACAAAGTGAAGGCCAATGCATAGTATAAACAGTTTCTTGCAATTTTATCATATTGGAAACATAGAGAGGTGGAGATATAGTTCCTCTCTCGTAATAATTGCAAGTATGAGGAGCAAGCACATGCATATTATATTCACCAAAATCATCATGTGCAACGGTAAAAGGCAACCCATCAATATATTCCTTAATAAGAGCAAACTTCTCCGATATAGTGTAGTTGGGAGAATTCAAAAAGATAATAGGACTATCATGTGTGGGTGCAATAGCAACAATTTCATGTTTAACATAAGGAACTATAGCAAGTTCATCTCCATAAGCATAATTCATATTGGCATCTTGGCCACAAGCATAGCAAGCATCATCAAAAAGGGATATTTCAAAAGAATCAACGGGATCATAACAATCATCATAGCAATCATCCTCCGGTAAGCACGAAGGGAAATTAAACAATGTATGAGTTGAAGAGTTACTCTCATTAGAAGGTGGGCACGGGTAGCTAATCCGCTCTTCGTCCTTTTGTTCTTTGCTCTCCTCATCTTTTTCATCCAATGAGCTCACAGTTTCATCAATTTCTTCTTCCATAGACTCCTGCAAAATATTAGTCTCTTCTTGGACAGCGGAGACTTTATCAATAAGCGCATTAATATAGGAATTATATTCATAATTATCATAGAAATATTTTAAGATAGCTAAATTTTCAGGCCTATAAACATCATCATCATAAGTTTCATGCTTTTCAAACAAAGATTCAATTTCATAAGAACCCTTAAAAGCAAAAAATTCTTCTATTTGTTCCACATCATAGTAATCATATATAGCATTAGCATAAGAAGCTCAGGTTTCATTCTCATTAAATTCACATGAAAAGGGAAGGTGTGGAGCCTTCACCTTAGAGCAACAAGTATAATCATATCTCAAGCATAGTTGCCTAGCATACCAATTCAATATATGAATTTGATCCATAATAGTTTCCCTTTTTGTGTCAAGCGGTAATCCCTAAAGTATTCACATTGATCCAACGTTACTCCCATTACATAATTGAATGGGGTTTTCTCAGGATTATTAAAGTAGTACATAATATTTTTCACATGACCAGCATCGAGGGTTTTAGGAGGTTCCCCATCTCCTTGAGTAGCATGTACACCTATTTTTTTTGGTATTTCGTGTTACATATCCATAACTAAAGATAAAGAACAACTAAGAACAGCAAATAAAAATCACTTAGTGATAAAGCAAACAAGCATACACGAGAATATTCACCCCACGCTATTGCTCCCTGGCAACGGTGCCAGAAAAAGGTCTTGATAACCCACAAGTATAGGGGATCGCAATAGTTTTTGATAAGTAAGAGTGTCGAACCCAACGAGGAGCTAAAGGTAGAACAAATATTCCCTCAAGTTCTATCGACCACCGATACAACTCTACGCACGCTTGACGTTCGCTTTACCTAGAACAAGTATGAAACTAGAAGTACATTGTAGGTGTTGTTGGATAGGTTTGCAAGATAATAAAGAGTACGCAAATAAAAGTAGGAGCTGTTTAGATAAAGAAGCAATAAAGTAAATATAGCGAGTGTGGAAAAGTGGTGGTAGGAGTTATGAAATTTCCCCTAAGCAATTGACTACTTTACTAGACCGATAGCAAGTATTATGTGGGAGAGGCCACTTCTAGCATGTCATCCCTGACTTGGAATTCTACGCACTTATGATTGGAACTATTAGCAAGCATCCGCAACTACTAATGTTCATTAAGGTAAAACCCAACCATAGCATTAAGGTATATTGGTCCCGCTTCAATCCCGTATGCATCAATTTCTATGCTAGGTTGAAACTTCTGTCACTCTTTCCCTCCAATACATAGTCCTATCAACATACAAATAACCCTAGGGTGTGATCCACACGTGCAATCATATGATGGGCACCAAAGGACAACAACATAACCACAAGCAAATTAAATCAATCATAGCAATTCATCAACCACCGATAGGACAACGAAAATCTACTCAGACATCATAGGATGGAAACACATCATTGGATAATAATCTGAAGCATAAAGCACCATGTTCAAGTAGAGGGTACAGCGGGTTGTGGGAGAGTGGACTGCTGTAGATAGAGGGGGGAAGGTGATGGAGATGTTGGTGAAGATGGCGGAGGTGTTGGTGTAGATCGCGGTGATGATGATGATGGCCACGGCAGCGTTCCGGCTTCACCGGAAGAGAAGGGGAGAGGGGGCCCCTTCATCTTCTTCTTCCTTAACCTCCTCCCTAGATTGGAGAAGGGTTTCCCCTCTGGTCCTTAGCCTCCATGGCATGCGAGGGGCGAGAGACCCTCCGATATTGGATTTGTCTCTCTGTCTCTCTCTGTTTCTGCGTTCTTAGATTCTTCCCTTTCACCCTCTTATATCCCCGGAGATCCGTAACTCCGATTGGGCTGAAATTTTAACACAATCTCTATCCGGATATTAGCTTTCTTGCGGTGAAAGAAGGGCATCAACCGCCTTACGGGGTGGCCACGAGGGTCAGGGGCGCGCCCCCTGCCTCGTGGGCCCCTCGAGCATCGTCTCGCGTTGATCTCACTTCCCAAAAATCATATATATTCCAAAAAAAATCTCCATGAGTTTTTATCCCGTTTGGACTCCATTTGATATGGATATTCTGCGAAACAAAAGACATGCAACAAACAGGAACTGGCACTGGGCACTGGATCAATATGCTAGTCCCAAAAATAGTATAAAAAGTTGCCAAAAGTATATGAAGGTTGTAGAATATTGGCATGGAACAATCAAAAATTATAGATACGACGGAGACGTATCAAGAAGGCACAAAAACCACATGGGAGCATGTTAGTCAATATTTAGCACAATTGGGTGAGGCACGCTCATTGAATGAATTGAAAGTGCGTTTATTTCCTTTATCATTAACTGGTACCGCATTTTCATGTTTTTCTTCTTTACCACATGGTTCCATTCGAGTTTGGTCGCAGCTAGAGCAGAAATTTCATGATCACTTTTATGGCGGCGTCAATGAACTCAAGTTGTCACATCTAACATCGGTTAAACAGAAGCATGATGAATCGGTCTCCGATTACATCAAGAGATTCAGAGAAATAAAAAACCGGTGTTCTAGTTTGGTGATAACCGAAAGGGACTTGGCGGATTTAGTACTGAGTGGTTTGAGAACTCCCATTAGAGAAAAGCTAGAACGCTATGAGTTCTTAAATATCAACCAAGTTTTACAAAGGGCTTTGGCTCAGGAAAGCTGAAGCAAATATCTCAAAGAAGTGCACAGATACAAAGTCGATTGTCCAAAGATGAATATGGTCGAATATAATAGTGATCACTCGGACGATGAGGGTGATGTTTTTGCTACTGAATTTGTTTGGCCATCTAAAGCCAAACCCTTTACTTGCAATGATCTGAAACCGATTCATAAGAATCAGGATGAAGAGATGAAGTTTACTTTTAACATTGCTAAGTGTGATAGAATATTTGATGCTTTGCTGCAGGCTAATATTATTAGAATATATCATACTTTACCGCCATTTGAAGAGCTGAAACGGCGTGCTTATTGCAAGTATCATAATTCTTTTTCTCATGCTACTAATGATTGCAATGTTTTTCGACGACAAATACAATCAGCCATTAATGACGGACGATTGAACTTTTCTGAGATGCAAGTTGATAAACAGCCTTTTCCAATGAATACCATGGATTAGGATGGGAAGAAGGTACTCATTTGGCTGGAGGTTGCCGAATCTGATAATAAAGCTAATGTCATTATTGGTGAGCCCAGGAAAGACAAGGAGGGCGACAAGTTCTTGGGGAGACAAGTTGTGCTTGATAAACATCCCGATGGCAAGGAAGTGATCAAAATCACCATCAAGAATCCTACACTCGGGGGGCAACCGCAAGTATATGAAAATACTCATGTTAAATTTATCAAACCCAAGAGTCCAAAAGTTGGCAAGTGGAAGAGGAATGAAGTTAAAGTGCAGCGCAAGAAAATCAAGCCAACTGTTGATATGTTGTTGTCCAAGTATGCCAGTCAAGCAACCGGTTCTATTTCTGACCAGTCATCAAATTTGAAACGCTCAAGGTCACCTCCTCGGGAAGATTTTCAGCACCATGCAAGGCCATATGGGTCGTGGGCGCCGGCACCATGGATGCTGCCACCCCCCTATGAGCCATACTACATGGGAGATTTCAATGGAGGATGGTGGCAGCCCCCAATGCCCCTTATGCTTTTCATCCGGGTTGGGCAGAAACAAGGAGGCCTGTTCATGAGAGGCTTTCTTATCCCACACGAGGCCGTTTGAACAATGGTGTCAATCGGCCAGTGCAAGATAATCAAAAGAGGGTCGGCAAGCAAGAATGGAGTGTTAGATCGCCAAGTGCTGCAACGGTCGAGTCAAGCAAAGGCAAGGAAAAAATCAATGCCGACTCACTCATCTTGGGCACCGAAACATTCACCATACAACAGCCGATTATGCATAGCAATCCGACTGAGCCGATACTTGCTATTGCGCCAAGGCACTCAGCTAATGACCATGAAGCAAGCACCAACCAAGTAAAGACGAGAGATCCTAAGTATACTCAGCCAAAGTGGTGTCCTCCAGGGCTAACAAAGACACAAAAGAGGAAATTACAGAGGTTAAGGAGTCAAGAGATGATAGAACAAGAGGCCAAGAAGCAAAGGGATAAGTTCTTCAATGACACTCGGCCCATGTTACCTGCAAAGCAAGTGTGGAGGCCTAAACAAACACAAGATACAGTGGCTTCTACACCTATCGCGGCAGCACCTGCGCCACCAAAGGAGGACGACGCGACAATTATTACATCGTCTGCGACACTTCTTACTTCTCCTTCACTCGAACCGATTTCAGAATCAGTGGATGCACTTGAAGAAGAGGATGATATGTTGGACTATGAGTCTACACCGGTTCATAAAGGTATGGATATCAATATGGTATATTACTTACCTGCTGAGTTTCGTGTTGTAGATGAGAAAGGGGAAGTGGCCCAGCTGGATTTTGGCCCTAAAAACGCAACATTCGAGAAGCCAAAAGACCTAGTAACGCATCTGAAACATTTATATCCTAGAGGTCATATCAATGGGTCACCGCTCACTCGGATGCTTGTTGATGGTGGTGTTGTGGTGAATCTTATGCCGTATTCGGTCTTCAGAAAATTGGGGCTGCATGATGAAGAGTTGATAAAGAACTACATGGTGCTCAATGGATTTGAAGGCAAAGAGAAAACTGAAGCCAAAGGTGTGATGTATGTGGAGCTCACAGTGGGAAATAAAACTTTGGCTACCGCATTCTTTGTTGCCGTAGTGCAAGGTAACTACAATGTGATATTAGGCCGTGATTGGGTTCATGCAAACCAATGAGTGCCATCTACTATGCACCTGTTTTTGATCCAGTGGTTTGATGATGAAGTGGAAGTCATTTATGCGGATAAATCGGCCTGTGTTGCTTTGGCTGAGGCATCGGTGGATTGGCAATACCCAAATGCTACTTTCTTGACGGGACGTGACTTGTCAGAGTTCGATTATCTCAGCGCAACCAAGAATGGTTTCCTGCCCGTCTTTTTAAAGCTGATTGAATGCAATCGGCTCCAAGGTATGATATGTTTAAATGGATCCTAACTCGGAGTGGTTAGAAAAGCGACTTGTAGAATATTGGTCCAATGAGAATGATATGTATGAGTCCATAGAAGAGTTAGATGATATGGATAAATTAGGACAAGGTTTTACATCGCCCGATTCATTAGAAGAGATAGATATAGGAGATGGTTCAATTTCTAGGCCAACATTTGTAAACGAAAATTTAAGAGCTGATCATAAGAATAAGTTGATAGAGCTGTTGAAAGAATATGTTTGTTGCTTTGCATGTGAATATCATGAGATGCCAGGTTTAAGCCAAGAGCTAGTGGAGCATCGGTTACCTATAAAGGCCGGTTTTAGACCATACAAACAATCGGCCAGAAAGTTTAATCCAAAAACGTATGATTGGATCAAGGAAGAGATCCATCGTTTGCTTAAAGCTAATTTTATTAGGCCTTGCAGGTATGCCGAGTGGATTTATAACATTGTCCCAGTGGAGAAGAAAGGATCCGGCAAGTTGAGGGTGTGCATTGACTTCAGAGATTTGAATAGGGCTACACCCAAAGATGAGTATCACATGACAATAGCCGATATGCTTATAATGATGCCTCTGGATATATGGTTATTAGCTTTTTAGATGGTAATGCCAGATACAATCAAATTTTTATGACCGAAGAGGACATGTCCAAGACAGCTTTTCGTTGCCCTGGTTTTATTGGTTTATTCGAGTGGATAGTGATGACATTCCGATTAAAAAATGCTGGCGCCACATATCAAAGGGCTATGAATTTGATTTTTCATGATTTACTCGGTGTCATACTTGAGGTTTATATTGATGATATTATTGTCAAATTGGATGCTTTTGAGTCTCACTTGGCCGATTTGCATTTAGCCTTTGAAAGAATGAAAAAGTATGGACTGAAGATGAATCCTTTGAATTCTGCATTCAGCGTATCGACTAGCAAGTTTTTGGGTTTCATTATCCATGAAGATGGCATAGAGATTTATCCCAAAAAGATAGAGGCCATACAGAAAGTAGAGGCTCCAACATGCAAGAGAGATATGCAAAAGTTCCTTGGCAAGGTCAATTACTTGAGGAGGTTCATAGCTAATCTGTCAGGGAAGGTTGATGTGTTTACTCCTGTCCTTCGGTTAAAGAATGATGCTGATTTCACTTGGGGAGAAAAACAGCAAGAAGCATTTGATATGATCAAGAATTATTTGTGCACTCCTCCGGTGATGAAAGCACCCAAGCATAGGGAACCCTTCAGGCTTTACATTGCAGCAGAGGAAGGAGTTATTGGTGCTGTTCTGACTCAAGAAACCGAAGGAAAAGAGCATGCCATCACTTATTTGAGTTGTCGCTTATTGGACACTGAGACAAGGTATACATTTATTGAAAAATTATGTCTATGTTTATATTATGCTTGCACATAATTGAGACATTATTTAGTGCCGAGTGCTTACGCAGTAGCCTGTCAGACCGATGTCATTAAATACATGTTGCATAGATCAATTCTCAGTGGTAGAATTGGCAAATTGGCTTATGCTTTGATTGAATATGATTTGGCTTATGAATCTCTAAAATCCATGAAAGGCCAAATCATTGATAATTTTATTGTTGAACATCGGATTGATGACAAGCATGATGTTGATATAAACCTTGTCTCACTAGTACCGTGGAGATTATATTTTGATGGTTCGGTTTGTAGCAATGGCCAAGGTGTTGGTATTGTTTACATATCCCCTCATGGTGCTGTTTTTGAATCCTCATGCCGCTTAGAATATTTTTGTACAAACAATCAGGACGAATATGAGGCATTATTATTCGGCCTAGAGATGTTACTTGCTATAGGTGTTACACATATTGAGGCTTATGGTGATTCATTATTAGTAGTGCAACAAATATCCAAAGTCTTTCAATGTTTTGACGAATCGCTTAATGTTTATCTTGATAAATGTCTAGATATAATTTCTACTTTGGATTATTTTAGCATTGCTCATATATCTAGACATGACAATTGGAAAGCAAATGAGTTGGCACAACAAGCATCTGGCTATCATGTTGGTCATGGCATGTTTCATATTTCTGAAAAGCCGATGTCTAGTCTTGCCAACATAGGGGAGGCCGAACCGGAGCCCACCGTTTCAGCCACTGATGAAATATTCAATGCAGGAGAAAATCAAGACTGGAGGAAACCCATTGTTGATTATTTGTGTGATCCTAGTAGAAGGGTGGACAGGGCTGTTCGGCGTATGGCTTTTAAATACACAATGAGAGATGATGGTCTCTATCACCAAACGGTTGATGATGTTCTTCTAAAGTGCTTGGATGAGGACCAAGCAAGAGTTGCTATGGGGGAGGTCCACGAAGGTATTTGTGGCACTCATCAGTGGGCTCCCAAGATGAAATGGTTGCTACGACGTGCTGGATTTTATTGGCCGACTATGATTAATGATTGCTTCAGATATTACAAAAGATGTGAAGCTTGTCAAAAAATTGGTGATATTCAGTTGGCTCCTGCTGCTATGTTACATCCCATTATCAAGCCGTGGCCTTTCAGAGGATGGGTTTAGACTTTATTGGACAAATTCATCCGTCTTCCTCAAAGGGGCATCGGTTCGTATTGGTGGCAACTGATTACTTCACTAAATGGTCTGAAGCAGTACCTCTCAAGAACATGGCACATTCAGAGGTAATTAAATTCATAACCGAGCATATTATTCATAGATTCAGCATTCCTCAAATGTTGACTACAGATCAAGGCTCATCTTTTATGTCACACCAAGTCAGAGAATTTGCCGAATCTTATAACATAAAGTTGCTCAATTCCTCTCCATATTATGCTCAAGCCAATGGACAAGCTGAGTCTAGCAATAAAATTTTAATTAAACTCATCAAGAAAAAGATTAAGGATAATCCAAGGACATGTCATGAGTTGCTGTCTGAGGCTTTGTGGGCACATAGGATCTCAAGGCATGGTGCTACGAAGGTGACTCCATATGAGATAGTATATGGTCAAGAGGCTGTTTTACCGGTGGAAGTAAATTTCAATGTGATGTCTACTATACAACCTTCTTCTTGTAGACTTTGTTGGGCCTCCAAGTGCAGATGTTTGTAGGACAGTAGCAAATTTCCCTCAAGTGGATGACCTAAGGTTTATCAATCCGTAGGAGGCGTAGGATGAAGATGGTCTCTCTCAAGCAACCCTGCAACCAAATAACAAAGAGTCTCTTCTGTTCCCAACACACCCAATACAATGGTAAATTGTATAGGTGCACTAGTTCGGCAAAGAGATGGTGATACAAGTGGTATATGGATGGTAGATAAAGGTTTTTGTAATCTGAAAATATAAAAACAGCAAGGTAACTAATGATAAAAGTGAGCACAAACGGTATTGTAATGCTAGGAAACAATGCCTAGGGTTCATACTTTCACTAGTGCAAGTTCTCTCAACAATAATAACATAATTGGATCACATAACTATCCCTCAACATGCAACAAAGAGTCATTCCAAAGACACTAATAGCGGAGAACAAACGAAGAGATTATGGTAGGGTACGAAACCACCTCAAAGTTATTCTTTCCAATCAATCCGTTGGGCTATTCCTATAAGTGTCACAAATAGCCCTAGAGTTTGTACTATAATAACACCTTAAGACACAAATCAACCAAAACCCTAATGTCGCCTAGATACTCCAATGTCACCTCAAGTATCCGTGGGTATGATTATACGATATGCATCACACAATCTCAGATTCATCTATTCAACCAACACATAGAACCTCAAAGAGTGCCCCAAAGTTTCTACCAGAGAGTCAAGACGAAAACGTGTGCCAACCCCTATGCATAGGTTCATGGGCGGAACCCGCAAGTTGATCACCAAAACATACATCAAGTGGATCAACAGAATACCCCATTGTCACCACGGGTATCCCACGCAAGACATACATCAAGTGTTCTCAAATCCTTAAAGACTCAATCCGATAAGATAACTTCAAAGGGAAAACTCAATCCATTACAAGAGAGTAGAGGGGAAGAAACATCATAAGGTCCAACTATAATAGCAAAGCTTGCGATACATCAAGATCGTATCACCTTAAGAACACGAGAGAGAGAGAGAGAGATCAAACACATAGCTACTGGTACATACCCTCAACCCCAAGGGAGAACTACTCCCTCCTCGTCATGGAGAGCACCGGGATGATGAAGATGGCCACCGGAGAGGGATTCCCCCTCCGGCAGGGTGCCGGAACGGGTCTAGATTGGTTTTCGGTGGCTATGGAGGTTTCTGGCGGCGGAACTCCCGATCTATTGTGCTCTCCAAAGCTTTTAAGGTATATGGGTATATATGGGAGGAAGAAGTACATCGGTGAACCTCCGGGCTGTCCCCGAGGAAGGTGGGCGCGCCCCCTCCCTCGTGGGCAGCCCGGGACTCTCCTGGTCCAACTCTGATACTCCGTGGGCTTCTTCTGGTCCAAAAATAAGTTCCGTGAAGTTTCAGGTCAATTGGACTCTTTTTGATTTTCCTTTTCTGCGATACTCTAAAACAAGGAAAAAACAGAAACTAGCACTGGGCTCTAGGTTAATAGGTTAGTCCCAAAAATCATATAAAATAGCATATAAATGCTTATAAAACATCCAAGGTTGATAATATAATAGCATGGAACAGTCAACAATTATAGATACATTGGAGATGTATCAGCATCCCCAAGCTTAATTCCTGCTCGTCCTCGAGTAGGTAAATGATAAAAATAGAATTTTTGATGTGGAATGCTACCTAACATATTTATCCATGTAGTTCCCTTTATTATGGCAAGAATATTCAGATCCATAAGAATCAAGACAAAAGTTTAATATTGACATAAAAATAATAATACTTCAAGCATACTAACCAAGTAATCATGTCTTCTCAAAATAACATGTCCAAAGAAAGCTATCCCTACAAAATCATATTGTCTGGCTATGCTCTATCTTCACCACACAAAATATTTAAATTATGCACAACCCCGATGACAAGGCAAGCAATTGTTTCATACTTTGGATGTTATCAAAAAAATTCAATCTTCATGCAATATATGAGTGTGAGCCATGGACGTATCACTATAGGTGGAATAGAATGGTGGTTGTGGAGAAGACAAAAAGGAGAAGATAGGCTCACATCAACTAGGCATATCAATGGGCTATGGAGATTCCCATCAATAGATATCAATGTGAGTGAGTAGGGATTGCCATGCAACTGATGCAATAGAGCTATAAATGTATGAAAGATCAACAAAAGAAACTAGTGGTATGCATCCAACTCGCTTGCTCACGAAGACCTAGGGCATTTTGAGGAAGCCCATCATTGGAATATACAAGCCACGTTTTATAATGAAAGATTCCCACTAGTATATGAAAGTGACAACATAGGAGACTCTCTATCATGAAGATCATGGTGCTAATTTGAAGCACAAGTGTGGTAAAAGGATAGTAGCATTGCCCCTTCTCTCTTTTTCTCTCATTTGTTTATTTTTTTATTTGGGCCTTTTCTCTTTTTTATGGCCTCTTTTTTTCTCTTTTTTATTTTTATTTTTCATCCGGAGTCTCATCCCGACTTATGGGGGAATCATAGTCTCCATCATCCTTTCCTCACTGGTACAATGCTCTAATAATGATGATCATCACACTTTTATTTACTTACAACTCAAGAATTACAACTCGGTACTTAGAACAAAATATGACTCTATATGAATGCCTCCAGCGCTGTACCGGGATGTGCAATGACTAAAGAGTGACATGT
Source organism: Triticum urartu (assembly GCF_003073215.2). NCBI lineage: Eukaryota > Viridiplantae > Streptophyta > Magnoliopsida > Poales > Poaceae > Triticum > Triticum urartu. Next base: position 402,128,674 of record NC_053028.1, on the reverse strand, counting down.
ATGGAAGAATTATGAACGGTGGCTTTGCCACAAATACGAAGTCAACTACATGATCATGCAAAGCAATATGACAATGATGAAGCGTGTCATAATAATGGAACGGTGGAAAGTTGCATGGCAATATATCTCGGAATGGCTATGGAAATGCCATGATAGGTAGGTATGGTGGCTGTTTTGAGGAAGGTATATGGTGGGTTTATGGTACCAGCGAAAGTTGCGCGGTACTAGAGAGGCTAGCAATGGTTGAAGGGTGAGAGTGCGTATAATCCGTGGACTCAACATTAGTCATAAAGAAATCACATACTTATTGCAAAAATCCATTAGTTATCGAAACAAAGTACTACGCGCATGCTCCTAGGGGGATAGATTGGTAGGAAAAGACCATCGCTCGTCCCCGACCACCACTCATAAGGAAGACAATCAATAAATAAATCATGCTCCGACTTCATCACATAACGGTTCACCATATTGAAAGCTACGGGAATCACAAACTTTAACACAAGTATCTCTAAAATTCACAACTACTCAACTAGCATGACTCTAATATCACCATCTTTATATCTCAAAACAATCATCAAGTATCAAACTTCTCATAGTATTCAATACACTTTATATGAAAGTTTTTATCATATCCCTCTTGGATGCCCATCATATTTGGACTAGTTTCATAACCAAAGCAAACTACCATGCTGTTCTAAAGGCTCTCAAAATAATATAAGTGAAGCATGAGAGTTCATATATTTCTATAAAATAAAACCACTGCCCTGCTCTAAAAGATATAAGTGAAGCACTAGAGCAAATGACAAACTACTCCAAAAGATATAAGTGAAGATCAATGAGTAGTTGAATAATTATGCAACTATGTGAAGAATCTCTAACATTTAATAATTTCAGATCTTGGTATTTTATTCAATCAGCAAGCAAAGCAAAATAAAATGACATTCTAAGAATGGCAGACATCATGTGAAGAAGCAAAAACTTAGGATCAACCGAAACTAACCGATAGTTGTTGAAGAAGAAAGGTGGGATGCCAACCGGGGCATCCCCAAGCATAGACGCTTGAGACTTCTTGAAATATTATCTTGGGATGCCTTGGGAATCCCCAAGCTTGAGCTTTTGTGTCTCCTTACTTCCTCTCATATCACGGTCTCCCTAAATCTCAAAAGCTTCATCCACACAAAACTCAACAAGGACTCATGAGATAAGTTAGTATAAATCAATGCAAAAACCTTATCATCCTCTACTATAGAAAATCACAAAAATTATTATTAAACATTGCATACTAAATGCCTCTACATATTTAATAGTCCTATTCTCAAATAGAATCATTAAAGAAACAAACATATGCAAACAGTGCAAGCATAACAACAATCTGCCTAAACAGGACAGTCTGTAAAGAATGAAGCTAGACCCATACTTCCATAACTCCAAAAATTATGAAAGAAAATTCTCACTGTAGTAAATTTATCAGATCTTAATATGCAACAGGTTTCAACATTTTATCACATTCTTACTTTTCTAGGGAATTATTGCAACAGCGGTAAACTTTCTGTTTTCAAACAGCAACATGAAGACTTGTAAAATAGACATTGTAAAGGCTATCAATGCCACTTTTATTGAAATAAAAGATGCAAAAAATTGTTATAAATAACAGCAAGAAAATCCTAACAAAATAAATTGACGCTCCAAGCAAAACACATATCATGTGGTAAATAAAAATATAGCTCCAAGTAAAGTTACCGATGGAAGTAGACGAAAGAGGGGATGCCTTCCAGGGCATCCCCAAGCTTAGGCTTTTGGTTGTACTTTAATATTACCTTGGGGTGCCTTGGGATCCCCAAGCTTAGGCTCTTTCCACTCCTTATTCCATAGTCCGTCGAATCTTTAGCCAAAACTTGAAAACTTCACAACACAAAACTTAACAGAAAACTCATAAGCTCTGTTAGCGAAAGAAAACAAAACATTACTTCAAGGTACTGTAATGAACTCATTCTTTATTTATATTGGTGTTAAACCTACTCTATTCCAACTTATCTATGGTTTATAAACTCTTTTACTAGCCATAGATTCATCAAAATAAGTAAACAACACATGAAAAACAGAATCTGTCAAAAACAGAACAGCCTGTAGTAATCTGTAACTAACGCAAACTTCTGGGACTCATAAAATTCTCAAATAAATTGGTGGACCTGAGTAATTTATCTATTAATCATATTCAAGAAGAATTAACTAAATATAACTCTCCAATAAAAATGGCAGCAATTCTCGTGAGCGCTAAAGTTTCTATTTTTTACAGCAAGATCAACAAGACTTTCCCCAAGTCTTCCCAACGGTTCTACTTGGCACAAACACTAATTTAAACATAAAAAACACAACCATAACAGAGTCTAGATAAATTATTTATTACTAAACAGGAACAAAAATAAATTTGGGTTGCCTCCCAACAAGCGCCATCGTTTAACGCCCCTAGCTAGGCATGATGATTTCAATGATGCTCACATAAAGGATGAGAATTGTAACATAAAGAGAGCATCATGAACAATATGGCTAGCACATTTAAGTCTAACCCACTTCCTATGCATAGGGATTTTGTGAGCAAACAACTTGTGGAACAAGAATCAACTTGCATAGGAAGGTAAAACAAGCATAACTTCAAAACTTTAAACACATAGAGAGGAAACTTGATATTATTGCAATTCCTACAAGGATAAGTTCCTCCCTCATAATAGTTTTCAGTAGCATCATGTGACGCCCCCGATTTGACCGTACACTAATCATACACGCAAACGTGTACGATCAAGATCAGGGACTCATGGGAAGATATCACAACACAACTCTACAAATAAAATAAGTCATACAAGCATCATATTACAAGCCAGGGGCCTCGAGGGATCGAATACAAGAGCTCGATCATAGACGAGTCAGCGGAAGCAACAATATATGAGAACAGCCATAAGTTAAACAAGTTTGCCTTAAGAAGGCTAGCACAAACTGGGATACAGATGGAAAGAGGCACAGGCCTCCTACCTGGGATCCTCCCAACTACTCCTGGTCGTCATCAGCGGGCATCACGTAGTAGTAGGCACCTCCGGTGTAGTAGGAGTCGTCGTCGAAGGTGGCGTCTGGCTCCTGGGCTCCAACATCTGGTTGCGACAACCAGGTAGAAGGGATAGGGGGAAAAGAGGGAGAAAGCAACCGTGAGTACTCATCCAAAGTACTCGCAAGCAAGGAGCTACACTACATATGTATGCATTGGTATCAACTGGAATAAGGATATTATATGTGGACTGAACTGCAGAAAGCCGGAATAAGGGGGGATAGCTAGTCCTTTCGAAGACTACGCTTCTGGCAGCCTCCGTCTTGCAGCATGTAGAAGAGAGTAGACTGAAGTCCTCCAAGTAGCATCGCATAGCATAATCCTAACCGATGATCCTCCCCTCGTCGCCCTGTGAGAGAGCGATCATCGGTTGTATCTGGCACTTGGAAGGGTGTGTTTTATTAAGTATCCGGTTCTAGTTGTCATAAGGTCAAGGTTACAACTCCAAGTCGTCCTGTTACCGAAGATCACGGCTATTCGAATAGATTAACTTCCCTGCAGGGGTGCACCACATACCCCAACACGCTCGATCCCATTTGGCCGGACACACTTTCCTGGGTCATGCCCGGCCTCGGAAGATCAACACGTCGCAGCCCACCTAGACCAACAGAGAGGTCAGCACGCCGGTCTAAACCTAAGCGCCCAGGGGTCTGGGCCCATCGCCCTTAGCACACCTGCACGTTGCGAACGCGGCCGAAAGCAGACCTAGCCTAGTGGCCTTCCAGTCCAATCCGGCGCGCGCCACTCAGTCGCTGACGTCACGAAGGCTTCGGCTGATACCACGACGCCGGGATACCCATAACTACTCCCGCGTAGATGGTTAGTGCGTATAGACCAAATGGCCAACTCAGATCAAATACCCAGATCTCGTTAAGCGTGTTAAGTATCCGCGAACGCCGACCAGGGCCAGGCCCACCTCTCTCCTAGGTGGTCGGAACCTGCCCTGTCGCTCCGCCTCAAAGATCCACTCGCGGGTGCTCCTACGAGCCGACCCGTCTTTAATCACCACATGTATCATGTATAAAGTAATAGTATATACCCGTGATCACCTCCCGAGTGATCACGGCCCGATAGTATAGCAGCAGACGGACAAGAATGTAGGGCCACTGATGAAAACTAGCATCCTATACTAAGCATTAGGATTGCAGGTAAAGGTAACAACAGTAGTAGCAAGGACAGGCTATGCATCAGGAATAGGATTAACGGGAAGCAGTAACATGCTACACTACTCTAATGCAAGCAGTATAGAGAAGAGTAGGCGATATCTGGTGATCAAAGGGGGGGCTTGCCTGGTTGCTCTGGCAAAGAGAGAGGGTCGTCAACTCCGTAGTCGTACTGGGTAGCAGCGGCGTCGGTCTCGGTGTCTAGCGAGAGAAGAGGGGGAAGAAACAATAAATATAATGCAAGCATATGCATATGATGCATGACATGACAAGTAACGGCGTTAGAGGTGCCCTAACGCGGTAGTAGGTGATACCGGTGAAGGGGGAAACATCCGGGAAAGTATCCCCGGTGTTTCGCGTTTTCGGGCAGAGGAGCCGGAGGGGGAAAGTTGCGAGTTTGACATGTTAGGTGCGTGGCGGACGAACGGGCTGCGTATCCGGTTCGTCTCGTCATTCTGAGCAACTTTCATGTAGAAAGTATTTTCATCCGAGTTACGGATTAAAAGATATGATTTTCTAAAGATTTTAATAATTTCTGGAATTTAATTAATTATTTAATTAATTCAAAAATAGATTTATGACATCAGCATGATGTCATGCTGACATCATCAGTCAACAGGGGTTGACTGGGTCAAACTGACGCGTGGGTCCAGTGGGACCCACCTGTCATACTCTGTTAGGTTAAGTAGGGGTTTAGTTAAACTAATTACTGTTTAATTAAGCTAATAGGTTAATTAGATTAATTAATTAAGGTTAATTAAATTAATTAATTTAGTTAATTAATTAATTAATTAAATTTGTTTTTATTTTAACTATTGTTTTATTTATTTTTATATACCTTTTTTTAACGTTCTGGGGGGCGGGCCCCACTGTCATACGCCCCAGGGGGCCTAGCGGGTTCGGGCGCTATCGGGCGGGCGTTGGGCGCTGGGTGCGGGCGCCCATCGAGGAAGAGGGCGAGGCCGTGGCCTCGGCTGGGCACGCTCGCGTAGCAGGGGGGCCTCGGCCAGGGCGGTGCCGTGGTGGCCGGCAGGTTGGCCGCGGGGCAGATGCGGGCCGCCGCCAGCAAGGTCAGGCGGAGGCGGGTGCGGCCAGGGGGCAGCGCGGGCGCGTGGCCACACACGGGCGAGGGGCGACGGCGAGTGAGCGTCTGCGCGTGCGGAGCACGGCGACCGCGACGACGGGGAGAGAGGGAGAGGCCAGGGGGGTGCTCACGGCGCGGAGTAGGGTTCGGGGCAGCGGGCTCGGCGGAGGTCGGGGAGGTCCGACGAGGGAGAGGATGAGGACGAAGTCGGCGGTGGTGGCGCGGGCTCCGGGCGGCGGTGTCCAATCGGCGAGGGGCGGCGCGGATCGATCTGGCGGCTTCGGGGTTGGTGACGGGGCGAGGCGACGGCGGAGAGGACGGCGACATCGGGCGCGGTGGGGGCTCGGTGCTGCGAGTCGGGGAGGAGGACGAGGAAGCGAGGTCGGGCCGGCGAGTCGGAGCGACGGGCGCCGGCGGTGCGGCGACGAGCGGCGTGAGGGGCGACGAGAAAAGCCCCGGTCCAGATCGGATCGGGGGGGGGGAGAGTGTAGTGGGGAGGGGCGAGTGGGGATCGTGGGATGGGGCGACGGGATCGGGGGCGAGCCCGATCCAGCTCGTGGGGGCGACGGGGGGGAAGTTGGAGGTTCTGTGGGTGGGGCTAGGGTTCGGTGGGGAGTGTGGGGGGGGGGTTAAGGGAGTGAGGGGGGCCGGATGGGCCAGTGGGCTGGCCGGAGGGGTCAGTGGGCCGGCCGGCTGGGCCGTTTGGCCCAGTTGGCCAGGGGGTTTCCCCCCTTTATTTATTTTGTTTGTTTTTCTTTTCTTATTTTTCCTTTTCTGTTTTAATTCATTTTAAAATATTCAGACACTTTCTAAATATATGTTTTCTTTATTATAATTACCCTTGTAATATTCGGCACCCATCGAACATTTTGTTTCAACTTTTGAAAACGTTTGTTGTTTGACATATTTAGAATTTAAATTTCAAAACGGTTTCGAATCATTACGGGGTTAGCAACAGTAACCGAGGCGACGTGGCATCATTAGCGGAGGGTTACTGTAGCCTAATTATCCGGGTGTCACAATTCTCCTCCACTACAAGAAATCTCGTCCCGAGATTTAAGAGGTGGTGTAAGGGGGAAATTTGTGGTTGTGGAATTCTAACGGATCTCCTCGGTCTTGGTTGCTCTTCTCAAAGAGGTCGATCCCTTACATGGACGTCTTCATTTCTCTGCTTCATCGCATGATGATGAAATTGTCGTCCTTTCTTCGGGGTTTCCTTTATGCTTATGAATAGGTAAGGGGTAGCTCGGCTACGACAGAAGGCTTAAGGGGTAATCGTCTGGGTTTTCCTGTGAATGAATAGATGAGTATATCTCGAGTTGAACAAATCGAGAGTAAGGTAAGAAGGTACAATAAGAAGTTTCAAGCAGATAGGCAATCGTCCATTGCCTGAAGCAGAGTGCGAAAGGGGTTCATAGTAGCGAGAGTAAGTATTGCGTCTGATACCAGAATAGATCACTAGGACGGTGGCCCGTGAATTACATACAAGGCCACGCGCGAGGAATAACTTTGGGAATAGGGGGTGTACGGGACAGTCAGGTTTCGATCCTGTGGAACTGTGGGTTATGGGCCCACCATGTGGTTTTTTTAATAGGAGCAGTGACATCTTGCACGGTCATGATAGCAAGGCATGTCAGAGAGTACCATGTCAGTTATGTCGGCAACAACGTTGGTACCAAGGGCGAGGGATGAAGAGAACCATTTTCCTGCTCGTTGCATCGAGGCGGACCAATAGGCAAAGTTCTCGTCCATCGGTGGTTACCGAAATGTCACCAACAATAGTAAATGGGTCTTACTGGCAGAGTTGTACCACGAGGTGCTTACATAAGCACTGAATTATTACTGCTTAGATCATATAGATCACAAGAAACGTTAACAGAACCAATGGAAAGGAAAATATGGTTATCAGATTAAGCAGAACAATGGAAAGAAAATGTGTTTAAACACATATTTCAAGGTTATATCCTTCCCAAGGACAAGTAGAGCATGATATCCATGACAGGATAGAAACTAGAAAACCTTTTATGTAAGGGGAGAGGAATTTCATGACATTATCCATACAACGTTGTCTGGATAATTGAGCAAGAAATATTTAGCATCGGGCTTCAAATGTTCTTGTTGAAAATCGGAGTACCACAGACATGCTTCGAGATAGCATTGACATGGTTATCAAGCAAGGGTCAGAATTTGGATGCACAAAGGATCCATCAGGAACAACTTATAGAATAATTCTTTTAATTTCCTCAAGGAAGAATGGTTAAACTTGCTAAACAAGAAACTATAATAACAAGTCCTCCGGCCAGGTGTGATAGGCATGACATCACCTTACCGATATATAAGGACCAATGTTATAACTCTTGGAAATGTCCCAACCATCATATCTGACCGAGATTCAGATCCGATAGGTGTCATGATACCTCAGACTCAGGATGTCCGAGAAGAAAAGGTGCAACACAAATTGTCGAGACGACATTGTAAGATTCTTGGGAATTGAACTGTGGAAGCAAGTTCCGAATCATGAGTTCATTATTAAATCAAGGATAGAATGAGGAGGTGGCTGATGGAATCAGCAACAATTCATCGAGATTAACAAAAGATGGATTTCCACAATTAAGTGAACAAGGAGATAACATTTGTCAGATCGAATGATATAAGGAAGTATGCTCACAGAAAACATACACAATTAAACATTGGTTGAAAGGTGCGCCCAAAATATGGGTTGGGTTGCACGACCAATGTCAGAATGGTGATTCAATAATCAATAGTCTAAGAACGAACGGCCGACCATTAACTTCAAAGCAATAGGGTTGATAGAAGTGTAGAATCCAAACAACACCGTTCACTTGTTGGTACCCCGGTTGGAACCAACAGGAGGACCAAGAAGAATGGTGATGGCGAGAAGTATCATTATAGCAAGAATTCTTACGAGGTGGAGCAATCCTCACAACATTCTTGACATCAAGGAGGGTAATACTCCGCGGTAGAACATAACATAAGTTGGATAGCAAGGAACTCAAGGTACAACACAAAACAGGAACAAGTTTTGTGTTTGGAGGGAATGCAATAATGTTGTCGATGATAACACAAATCATCGAGGGCAAGGATATTATTTCTCATCATGAATTCATTTGATATCCTGGAAGAGCTCAAAATGCCGATGATGATCACGACACAATTTGTTGAGAGATTTCATGAAGATGTAATCGGTCGGCGATGACATCAAGTCAAATGAATGATGACGCGAAAGGTTATTGGAACCATGGGTACGACACAAAATTGAAATCAAGTTTGTTGTTTGAGGTGAAACAATAAGACAAGGAAGATCGATGTAAGCTTAGCCCATCATCGAAATTGTGCTCCGGAAAGAAGGACCAGGTAGCACAGTTAAAATTTGGCACGATAATGATATAGCCGAGTAGGCTCGGAATGACGTGATCGAGTTCAGACTCGTAAGTAATGAAGGTTACCAAGAGTTGTTGAATCGTAGTGCGGACTCAATTCAGTTGTCAGTGTCCTTGAGGGGTTCTAACAACTGAGAACCCGTTGGGAAAATGGAATCAGCAAGAATATTAGTTGATGACGAACTCATAAGAAGTTATGTATTCCGTGGTATCCTCGAGATACCAGGGGGTAATACTCGCCGACAGATCAAAGTAGAGGTTGGACTGGGGTATTGCTCTATAGAAGACAAGTGCTTAAACTTGCACGAGAAACGGTACCTAAAAGAGAACATGGTCGAAACCACGATTGCAAAAGGCCAGATCCCAGATATAATATGAACTTATACCAAGGAAGTAATTAATTTAAGAGGAGCTTTAATGATAAGATCTACATCGTGTCCATGGGCATGAACACAAAGTTCAAGGTCGACTCCCACTTCTTCAATGCATAACCTTACATTTACCTCCCCTTTTCGAAGTTGTAGTGTTGAAAAGTTATCTGACGAAGCGTCAGCAGGGTATAACCCGCATAAATTTTGAGGTCACACAAATTAAGGAAGGCATAGTTTCAACCCGTCAGGGTATCGTGGAAACATATACCACAAGCTTTGAGAGTAAATATTACCAGCTTGAAAGCAGAGCATGGTTGGCAAAACGAAAGGATACAAATTACCAAAGGCATTATGTATCGGAGAAAGAACTCACAAGGTGATTAATTATGAAGGACATGGTCGGATAATAATCCAACAGTGGATATGGTGATCCACAATGGAGCTGATGTGAGCATCGATACCCAATCAGAGGAAGAAGGAATGCAAATGCATCGTTTTACAGAACATCTGAATAATTCAACGTTTAAATAACAAAGGAATTATGATTTTCAAACCAAGGGACCAGGAGAAAACGCTCTGATCAAGGACGGACAAGTTAAATAGACTTAGGGGTACAATCGATGGCAATCTGATTGGCCGAGGACCAGCTCACATTTTAAATGACATCTGAGCTGGAAGGATGAATTCTATGATCTGAGTGAGGATTGCGAGCTTCGCAACATCTTGAGTCAATGGACTCAACATGATATTGACAAGGTTGCCAATAAGATTACTATACTTATGGGATTAACCATAATGCAAGCAAGCGAGAATTTCAAGAGCAATAGGCTGCTCGGGATTTTCGGAAGATCGAATGATATTTTGAAGTCTTTGGCGAAACACCTGAACAACTGGGAACGAGCGGATACTCGATAAGTGCGAGAATTATCCGTAGGGGTATTCAGGTGACAAAGAATAGCAAGGCAGTAAGCTCAAAGGATTCTCGAAAATACGACGAGTATTTCGGGGTATCTTGTAATAACAAGACCAACTAGGGATGTATGTAAGCATAACAACTGCAAGTATTTATCCATAAGGGTTGACGGTGGAAGGGGAGTTGTAAACGCGATGAACACAATTTCTCGGGTTAACAGCGGAGAGTATCTTCAGGGTCTTAACGTGCAGCAGACGATCATCAGTAATAAGGGGCTCTCCGGGTGAAAGTGATAACGAGATCCTAATGTTAGATTTAGCAAAATTCATTTAACCCCAGTAGAAGAGAGTTCAGAGTCCCAGGGGTAAAGGTCGAGGAGTAAAAGATCCTAGTACCACCCGATGGCGACGTGGGCCCGTAAGGCACACACCCAAGTTAGTAAAAGTTTTTGCAATGTCTAGACTCGACTTCGGCCAAGGAGTGTGGAAGGGGGTTCCTACAGGCAGTCGGCTCTGATACCAACTTGTGACGCCCCCGATTTGACCGTACACTAATCATACACGCAAACGTGTACGATCAAGATCAGGGACTCACGGGATGATATCACAACACAACTCTACAAATAAAATAAGTCATACAAGCATCATATTACAAGCCAGGGGCCTTGAGGGCTCCAATACAAGAGCTCGATCATAGACGAGTCAGCGGAAGCAACAATATCTGAGAACAGCCATAAGTTAAACAAGTTTGCCTTAAGAAGGCTAGCACAAACTGGGATACAGATCGAAAGAGGCGCAGGCCTCCTGCCTGGGATCCTCCTAACAACTCCTGGTCGTCGTCAGCGGGCATCACGTAGTAGTAGGCACCTCCGGTGTAGTAGGAGTCGTCGTCGAAGGTGGCGTCTGGCTCCTGGGCTCCAACATCTGGTTGCGACAACCAGGTAGAAGGGATAGGGGGAAAAGAGGGAGAAAGCAACCATGAGTACTCATCCAAAGTACTCGCAAGCAAGGAGCTACACTACATATGTATGCATTGGTATCAACTGGAATAAGGATATTATATGTGGACTGAACTGCAGAAAGCCGGAATAAGGGGGGATAGCTAGTCCTTTCGAAGACTACGCTTCTGGCAGCCTCCGTCTTGCAGCATGTAGAAGAGAGTAGACTGAAGTCCTCCAAGTAGCATCGCATAGCATAATCCTAACCGATGATCCTCCCCTCGTCGCCCTGTGAGAGAGCGATCACCGGTTGTATCTGGCACTTGGAAGGGTGTGTTTTATTAGTTATCCGGTTCTAGTTGTCATAAGGTCAAGGTACAACTCCAAATCGTCCTGTTACCGAAGATCACGGCTATTCGAATAGATTAACTTCCCTGCAGGGGTGCACCACATACCCCAACACGCTCGATCCCATTTGGCCGGACACACTTTCCTGGGTCATGCCTGGCCTCGGAAGATCAACACGTCGCAGCCCCACCTAGACCAACAGAGAGGTCAGCACGCCGGTCTAAACCTAAGCGCCTAGGGGTCTGGGACCATCGCCCTTAGCACACCTGCACGTTGCGAACACGGCCGAAAGCAGACCTAGCCTAGTGGCCTTCCAGTCCAATCCGGCGCGCGCCACTCAGTCGCTGACGTCACGAAGGCTTCGGCTGATACCACGACGCCGGGATACCCATAACTACTCTCGCGTAGATGGTTAGTGCGTATAGACCAAATGGCCAAGCTCAGATCAAATACCCAGATCTCGTTAAGCATGTTAAGTATCCGCGAACGCCGACCAGGGCCAGGCCCACCTCTCTCCTAGGTGGTCGGAACCTGCCCTGTCGCTCCGCCTCAAAGATCCACTCGCGGGTGCTCCTACGAGCCGACCCGTCTTTAATCACCACATGTATCATGTATAAAGTAAATAATATATACCCGTGATCACCTCCCGAGTGATCACGGCCCGATAGTATAGCACAGCAGACGGACAAGAATGTAGGGCCACAGATGGACATACTAGCACCCTATACTAAGCAAGTAGATTTGCAGGTAAAGGTATCAACAGTAGTAGCAAGGACAGGCTATGCATCAGGATAGGATTAACGGGAAGCAGTAACATGCTACACTACTCTAATGCAAGCAGTATAGAGAAGAGTAGGCGATATCTGGTGATCAAAGGGGGGGCTTGCCTGGTTGCTCTGGCAAGAGAGAGGGATCGTCAACTCCGTAGTCGTACTGGGTAGCAGTGGCGTCGGTCTCGGTGTCTAGCGAGAGAAGAGGGGGAAGAAACAATAAATATAATGCAAGCAAATGCATGACGATGCATGACATGACAAGTAACGGTGTTAGAGGTGCCCTAACGCGGTAGTAGGTGATACCGGTGAAGGGGGATAACATCCGGGAAAGTATCCCCGGTGTTTCGCGTTTTCGGGCAGAGGAGCCGGAGGGGGAAAGTTGCGAGTTTGACATGTTAGGTGTGCGTGGCGGACGAACGGGCTGCGTATCCGGGTTCGTCTCGTCATTCTGAGCAACTTTCATGTAGAAAGTATTTTCATCCGAGTTACGGATTCAAAGATATGATTTTCTAAAGATTTTAATAATTTCTGGAATTTAATTAATTCAAAAATCGATTTATGACATCAGCATGATGTCATGCTGACATCAGCAGTCAACAGGGGTTGACTGGGTCAAACTGACGCGTGGGTCCAGTGGGACCCACCTGTCATACTCTGTTAGGTTAAGTAGGGGTTTAGTTAAACTAATTACTGTTAAATTAAGCTAATAGGTTAATTAGATTAATTAACTTAATTAATTTAGTTAATTAATTAATTAATTAAATTTGTTTTTATTTTAACTATTGTTTTATTTATTTTTATATACCTTTTTTTAACGTTCTGGGGGCGGGCCCACTGTCATAGGCCCCAGGGGGCCTAGCGGGTTCGGGCGCTATCGGGCGGGCGTTGGGCGCTGGGTGCGGGCGCCCATCGAGGGAGAGGGCGAGGCCGTGGCCTCGGCTGGGCACGCTCGCGTAGCAGGGGGGCCTCGGCCAGGGCGGTGCCGTGGTGGCCGGCAGGTTGGCCGCGGGGCAGATGCGGGCCGCCGCCAGCAAGGTCAGGCGGAGGCGGGTGCGGCCAGGGGGCAGCGCGGGCGCGTGGCCACGCACGGGCGAGGGGCGACGGCGAGTGAGCGTGTGCGCGTGCGGAGCACGGCGACCGCGACGACGGGGAGAGAGGGAGAGGCCAGGGGGGTGCTCACGGCGCGGAGTAGGGTTCGGGGCAGCGGGCTCGGCGGAGGTCGGGGAGGTCCGACGAGGGAGAGGATGAGGACGAAGTCGGCGGTGGTGGCGCGGGCTCCGGGCGGCGGTGTCCAATCGGCGAGGGGCGGCGCGGATCGATCTGGCGGCTTCGGGGTTGGTGACGGGGCGAGGCGACGGCGGAGAGGACGGCGACATCGGGCGCGGTGGGGGCTCGGTGCTGCGAGTCGGGGAGGAGGACGAGGAAGCGAGGTCGGGCCGGCGAGTCGGAGCGACGGGCGCCGGCGGTGCGGCGACGAGCGGCGTCAGGGGCGACGAGAAAAGCCCCGGTCCAGATCGGATCGGGGGGGAGAGCGTAGTGGGGAGGGGCGAGTGGGGATCATGGGATGGGGCGACGGGATCGGGGGCGAGCCCGATCCAACTCGTGGGGGCGACGGGGGGGAAGTTGGAGGTTCTGCGGGTGGGGCTAGGGTTCGGTGGGGAGTGTGGGGGGTTAAGGGAGTGAGGGGGGCCGGATGGGCCAGTGGGCTGGCCGGAGGGGTCAGTGGGCTGGCCGGCTGGGCCGTTTGGCCCAGTTGGCCAGGGGGTTTTCCCCCCCTTTATTTATTTTGTTTGTTTTTCTTTTCTTATTTTTCCTTTTCTGTTTTAATTCATTTTAAAATATTCAGACACTTTCTAAAAATATGTTTTCTTTATTATAATTACCCTTGTAATATTCGGCACCCATCGAACATTTTGTTTCAACTTTTGAAAACATTTGTTGTTTGACATATTTAGAATTTAAATTTCAAAACGGTTTCGAATCATTACGGGGTTAGCAACAGTAACCGAGGCGACGTGGCATCATTAGCGGAGGGTTACTGTAGCCTAATTATCCGGGCGTCACACATCATGAATTAATTCAACAATATAACCAGCACCTAAAGCATTCTTTTCATGATCTAAAATCATAGAAAATTTACTACTCTCTTCATAAGCAAAATTCTTCTCAATCGGAATAGTGGGAGTATCATAAGAGACCCGAATACTATAAATTGTTTCCACATTAAAAGAGTAATGTTCAGAAAAAGGGTAATCATAATCATGACAAGTTTTATAAATATAATCATCACTACTTTTATAGCATAAGTATCATCACAATAATCATCATAGGTAGGAGGCATGCTATCATCATTATAAATTTGCATATCAACACTTGGGAGACTAAAAATATCATCTTCATTAAACGTAGCATCCCCAAGCTTGGGACAAACATTAATTGCAGCAAATATATTCACAAAAACATCATCGTAATCAAACATAGCATCCCCAAGCTTGGGCCTTTTCATATCATAAGCATAATCACTCTCATCATTAATAGTATGGATAGCACCAATAGTATAGCAATTATCATATTATTCCAAGCAAGTGACAAAAAGATTGTCAAGATCATAAGAAGTATCATTATCTTCCACAATTATATTTTCATGAGGCATAATAGTAATAGGAGCAGAATTATTTGGGGGAGATATCTTTTTACCTCTCTTCCTTTTTCTTTTCTTCTTCTTCACCACATCATGTGTGGGTTCAATCCTCCTTTTGGAGCTCCTTATTAATGAGATTGGTTGAATAGGAGGCTCCTCCTCGTTACCTGATTCATCATAAGAAATAATAGGATGGTATTGGGAAGTCTATTCCCTTTCATTAGTATTCTCTTCATCTTCTATTGTTTTCTTTCTTTATGTAATTGGCAATATAAGGATTTTCAATACAATTCACCGCACAATACATATAAATTTCCTCTAGATCAAAACCAAGAAGTTTATAACGGGCAAATTCTGGAAGATGCTTAGTTATACATTTCATTTCTTCATAGCCCATAAGTAAACTAAGTTCATTATAATGTGCAAGGGAAATCAAGTCATCACAATTTTTGGACACGATTAGATCATGAAACAATTTGCATCGGATAGCTAAATGACCCTGTTTATTATAAACTCCACAAGTACGGCCAAGAAAATTTAAATCTTCAGCACAAACATCTAGCCTTTCTTGCAACAATTTAGTTTCTAAGTGCTTATGCCTCTTGCAATATCTATCTTCCCTATTTGGTGTGTACTTGCAAACCCAATGCACTCCACAAAAATTGACATGTTTATAGGAGACATTTTCATCATAACTAGTGCAATCATCATTAGTACCATGGATATTCAAGGAGTTCATACTAACAACATTGCAATCATGCTCATTATTCAAAGATTTAGTGCCAAACATTTTAATGCATTCTTCTTCTAACACTTTGGCACAATTTTCCTTTCCATCATACTCACGAAAGATATTAAAAAGATGAAGCGTATGAGGCAAACTCAATTCCATATTTTTTTGTAGTTTTCTTTTATAAACTAAACTAGTGCTAAAACAAGAAACAAAAAGATTCGATTGCAAGATCTAAAGATATACCTTCAAGCACTAACCTCCCCGGCAACGGCGCCAAAAAAGAGATTGATATCTACTACACAACCTTCTTCTTGTAGACTTTGTTGGGCCTCCAAGTGCAGAGGTTTGTAGTACAGTAGCAAATTTCCCTCAAGTGGATGACCAAAGGATTATCAATCCGTAGGAGGCGTAGGATGAAGATGGTCTCTCTCAAGCAACCCTGCAACCAAATAACAAATAGTCTCTTGGGTCCCCAACACACCCAATACAATGGTAAATTGTATATGTGCACTAGTTCGGCGAAGAGATGGTGATACAAGTGGTATATCGATGGTAGATAATGGTTTTTGTAATATGAAAATATAAAAACTGCAAGGTAACTAATGATAAAAGTGAGCACAAACGGTATTGCGATGCTAGGAAACAAGACCTAGGGTTCATACTTTCACTAGTGCAAGTTCTCTCAACAATAATAACATAATTGGATCACATAACTATCCCTCAACATGCAACAAAGAGTCACTCCAAAGTCACTAATAGCGAAGAACAAACGAAGAGATTATGGTAGGGGTAAGAAACCACCTCAAAGTTATTCTTTCCAATCAATCCGTTGGGCTATTCCTATAAGTGTCACAAACAGCCCTAGAGTTCGTACTAGAATAACACCTTAAGACACAAATCAACCAAAACCCTAATGTCACCTAGACACTCCAATGTCACCTCAAGTATCCGTGGGTATGATTATACGATATGCATCACACAGTCTCAGATTCATCTATTCAACCAACACATATAACCTGAAAGAGTGCCCCAAAGTTTCTACTGTAGAGTCAAGACGAAAACATGTGCCAACCCCTATGCATAGGTTCATGGGCGGAACCCGCAAGTTGATCACCAAAACATACATCAAGTGGATCAATAGAATACCCCATTGTCACCACGGGTATCCCACGCAAGACATACATTGACGAAGTTGCCGATAAACGTTTGCCTGCTTTGAAGGCCATAGAGAGAGACAAGTTGAGGGTGGCAAGAGCTTACAATAAGAAAGTCAAGTTGAAGAATTTTCAAGTTGGCGATCTCGTCTGGAAAGTGATTCTATCGATTGGTTCAAAAGATAGAAAATTTGGGAAGTGGTCTCCAAGTTGGGAAGGTCCTTTTAGGATTGTAAGAATAGTTCCCGGAAATTCATATTTGGTGGAATCCATACAAGGGCCATTGTTACCTAGAGCTCTCAATGGCAAATACTTGAAGAAATACCACATGAGTGTGTGGCAAGAAGCCTAAATAGGCAATGGCTGATACATAATTATCGCCCTAAGAAAAATAAATGGCCGATGGAGTGTTGACATCGTCCTTAGAACAAACACAGTACAAGTTATTTTTCGGCACACAAGCTTTGCCGAAAAACAGGGGGGCATGTGTTGACACCAGATTTTGGCATGGTCAAGAATCCAGGTTCGTATGCAAAAGTTAGAGGCAACACTTCGCGGGCTGGCCCTGAGTGAAAAAGTGACGCGAGGGACCAGACACCCACCTAGGAAGTGTCTGATGGATCGCATGAGTTATTTGGCCTTTGCTGGCTGAATGAAAACCTTGACGGGGTAGAGGCTTGCCGGGGTAGAAACCTTGCCGTGGTAAAAACCTTGCCGAGATGAAAAACTTTGCCGGTTGAATGAAAATCTTGCCGGGGGAGAAATCTTGCCATGGAAGAAACCTTGCCGGGGAGGAACCCTTGCCGGGGTAGCAACCTTGCTGGGGTAAAACCTTGCCGATGTGAAAGCTTGCCGGGTAGAAACATTGCCGGTGTGGAAAGCTTGCCCGGGTAGAAAGCTTGCCGGGGTGGAGGCTGTGATAGTCAATCCGACGAGAAGTTGAAGATGGGATCAAAAGTTTTTCAGACGATCTCGGATGGAAAAGTATTCTACACGGAAGTTGTGCGTCTTGTCAAAATGATCGATCTTGATATAAAGTTCGTCCCAATCCGAGGTCGTATGCAAAACTTAGAGCAATCGGAGTGCCGCCCTGTCACGAGGCGATATGGCGCCCCCACCAGACACATGTCTGATGGGTAGCGCGAGGGAATAGCCTGTTTTGCGCGACCGATTTGACCCTCAATATGACCTCTGATAAGAAAACGTTCAACATGAAAGTTGTTCTTCTCATCAAAACGGTCAAGATTGCTTTTGGGCTCATTTCCATCCGAGATTATTTGCCACCACAAAAAAGACCCGCAAGGTACAGCCAGTTTAAACCGAACAGTTTTGGAAAGTTTGGATAAAACCAATCCGAATTTGACTAGGGTTTTGGACGTGAATTGATGTAATTTTCTTGTAAGGAAAGCCTAGATGAATCCTTTGCTTGTACGGGAAGTCCAGCCGCCTCTTATATATGTTGGGGGTGACGGCCGATTGAAACAACACACAATCGAACAAATCAATATACTACTTTTTCATCTACATTTTATCTCCCCACTGTTTTTCTCCCTCAATCTTCGTTGTTCCTAGAGTTTGAGAGCTGAGTTCCGAGGCTCTATGGGTGAGCGAATCGACCTAGGGAAACCCATAGCCGCCGCAATCCCTGACGGGGCCCCTCCCGGGTGCGTGAGGTTTCGGGTCTGCAAAAGCGCCCGCCGACTGTCTTGCGTATCACGCTGTCGGTCAGGCCTCCTTCGACATGAGCTGCGGTGCATCACCCCCGGCGTCGAGGGTACACGTGACGTGTTCGTGTGTCAACATACGCCCTGTTGGAGAAGTTGACGAGGAGCTGGGAGTCGCCTCTGATGGTGAGGTGCCTCACCCTAGAGTCGCCGCAGCCTTGAGGCCGGCGATTAGGCCCTCGTACTCCGTGATGTTGTTGGAGACCTTCTCGTCATGCTGGCGCAGTAGAGCTTGTATTGGGTGGGGGAGATGAGCACAGCTCCTGCCCCCGCGCCCTGACGCGCGAATGCCCCGTCAAAGTACATGACCCAACCATTCGGTACTTCGCTTTCGGGTGCAAGTGAACAATCCTCGCCCACCTCTCGGTCAGGGGCATCAGTCCATTCTGCCACAAAGTCAGTGAGGGCCGCACCTTTGATGATCCTGGTGGTGCTGAACTCCAATTGGAATGCCTGCAGTTCGATGTTCCATTCGGCAACCCTTCCTGCGGCATTAGGGCTCCATTGTACCCTCTCTAGGGGGTAAGCTGAGACGACCTTGATGGGGTGGCCTTGGAAGTAGTGACGTAGTTTCCGGGAGGCAACGCGGAGCATGAGCAAAAGCTTTTGTGGCATGGGGTAGTATGCCTGCGCATCACGTAGCACTGTACTGACGAAGTACATCGGGTGCTTGACGAGGGTGGAGGCGTTGGTGGGATCCCGTACTTCCTGAAGCCGGGGAACCTCAGAAGTTTTGCCATCTGACGGGCAACTGTGGCCTCAGGAGCGCCATCATTAGGAGCCCTGCTGACCGGAGGGGTGGCCAAGGCTTGAGGAGCACCGTCATGAGGCTGCGGCGCCTTGGCTGGGTGCAGGGCGCTGCACCATGTGCCCTTAACCGGACGCTCCTCCCGGATCGCCACGAGCGCCGCGCTGGCGGAGTGAGGTGTGGCAGCCAGGTAGAGCACCAAGGGTTCAAGGGCGCGCGGTGCTACCATCACCGATGTGCTGGTGAGGTATCTCTTGAGGTCTTTGAAGGCCGCGTCAGCCTCCAGAGTCCACTCGAATGGGCCCTTCTTTTTCATCAGCTTGAAGAAGGGGAGGGCACGCTCTGCTAACTTGGAGATGAAACGCCCGAGCGAGGTTATGCAGCTTGCCAGCTTCTGCATCTCCTTGAGGGTTTCTGGCAGACTCATCTTTTCTACGGCCTTGAGCTTCTCCGGGTTGGCCTCAATCCCTCTATGCGACACCAGGAATCCTAGCGGCTTGCCGGACGGGATGCCAAACACATATTTCTCTGGGTTGAGTCGTAGGTTCACTTTGTGCAGGCTAGCGATTGTCTCCTCCAAATCTTCGATAAGGGTTCTTGCCTCCATAGTTTTCACCACTATGTCATCGATGTATGCCTCGGCGTTCCTCCTGAGCTGCTGGCCCAGGGCGATGTGCATCAGCTGCTGGAAGGTTGCTTCGGCATTGCGCAGCCCGAACGGCATGCAGGTGTAGCAGTACACCTCGCACGGGGTCAGGAAAGCTATCTTCTCAACATCCTGCACCGCCATCTTGATTTGGTGATAGCTTGAGAAGGCGTCCAGGAAGCACAGTAAATCGCACTCGGCGGTGGAGTCAACGATCTGATTGATGCATGGGAGAGGGAATGGGTCTTGAGGACAAGCCTTGTTGAGGTTAGTGAAATCCACACACATGCGCTCCTTCCCGCCCTTCTTGGGGATGATGACCGGGTTCGCCAACCAATCTCGATGCCGTACTTCCAGAATGACGCCGGTCTCTTGCAGCTTGTGGGTCTCCTGGATGTTGAGCGACTGCTTCTCCAGGGCTTGCTGCCGCGCCTTTTGCTTTACCGGGCGTGTGTTGGGGCATACCGTCAGGTAGTGCTCGATTACCCCACGCGGAATCCCGACCAGGTTTGCTGCTTCCCATGCAAACACGTCCTTGTTCGCGCGGAGGAAGCTGACCAGTGCCTCTTCCTAGTCTGGGGGAGGCCGGCGCCTATGGTGAAGGTAGAGCCCGACCCCCCATCTTGGTCGACTGGCACCTGCTTCATCTCTACCCGGTCTTGAGAAAACAATTGCTTCTTTTTTGCTGGCGCAGCCCCCGGGCCTTCCGGAGCTCCCTCCCCGTTTGGCCGCGCGGCCACTGTGGCCTTAAAGGCAAGCTTGAGGGCCAAGAGCGCATCCTTGGTATCCCCTACCATGGTGAGTATGACACTGCTTCCCGGCATCTTCATGAGGTTATATCCCAGATGAGTTGCCTCCATGAACTTGGCCAGAGCTAGATACCCAAGGATGGCATTGTACGGGAGGCCGATGCGGGCGACGTTGAAGTCGATGAGCTTGGTGTGGTAGTTATCACGCATGCCAAAGTTGACGATTAGGTGGATCTACCCTAGAGGGCAGGTGGAGCCATCGACGATCCCCGAGAAAGGCTTGGTTGGGAGGAGCCGACTGTAAGGCACATGAAGCAGGCTGAACGCTTCCACGGAGAGGACGTTGAGCCCAGCACTGCCGTCGATGAGGGTCCAGGTGACTGCCACATTGTAGATGGTGGGTATGCAGAGCATAGGGAGCGCGTCGGCGCCGACTGTGGTCTTGGGGTGGTCCCTTGAGTTGAAGGTGAGGTCAGCCTTAGGCGCCACCCAGCCCAGAGGGGCTCCCCGCTGCACGTGGGCGGTGCCCGCCCTTCAGAAGAATTGCTTGACATGGCGGTCCAAGGCCGGTGCCTGCGAGCCACCAAGGAGGGCCGTGATGGCGTAGGGCGCGGGTGTCGCGAAGCGCACGATGAAGAGGCCGCGCAGCTCTTCCCAAGAGGCCGCTGAAGACTCTGGCAAGCCCAGGATCTAGGCGCGCAGCACACCAGTAAGGGCCATGGGGAGCCAATTTGCCATGACCTTGTTGTTGCTGTCGGCTGCCCAGACAGCCTCCCCATATGCCTGGAGAAATCCTGCCAGATCCACCGTGCCATCGTATCGATGCGGTAGCTTCGGCTTGAACCTTGGCGGCCATTGCACTTGCCGCAAGGTGGGGGTGAAAGCCCAATGGACCGTAGTGCCTCCGAATGGGCCCGGCGACCCGACCAGTGGAGCGATGCCCGCCATAAGAGCTGAACAACGAGGGCGGGGTATGGCAGACGAAGAGGTGAATCTTCGATGCACCCCTACCGAGCGCGCCAAATGTTGGATTCCGGGCTCCGCAGACCCAAGAAAGATTCAAACTCCGGGGTGCGTGCGAAGAACTCAATCTCCCCGGCCTACCAACTTGTTGCTCCCACGGCCTAGCTCGATGAACGAGAAAGGAAAGGGACACGACAGTTTACCCAGGTTCGGGCCACCTTGCGGTGTAAGACCCTACTCCTGCTTTTTGGTGGATTAGCCTCGAGGTGGGCCGAGGATGAACTAGTATAGAGGAAGAACTACCTTAGGAGGTATGTTGTGAAGGTTTGAGCTGGCGAGGGTTCGGACGGCTCGGTCCCCTTCTATCATGGTGGCTAAGCTATATTTATAGTGGCATTGGTTCTCTTTCCCCAAAATGAAGGCGGGAAGGGATCCCACAATGGCCCAGTTTGAGGGGAGACAAATAGTACATCTTATCCTGACGAAAGGTGGTCTTCGCTTGCAAAGCTTCTGGTTGTAACGTTGTGGTGGGCTCGGCGATGACCTCTGTCCTGTCATCCTGGTGGTCTTGGTCTTGTAGCACAAAATGGAAACCTTTGACTGATTCCTCAGGACTCCGCGCCCGCGCTTGCCTCCTTAGCACGAAAGAGGAAACCTACTGTAATGCGCCCGCTGGCACCCGCCTGGCCTTGGTCGTCATGGCTTGCATCACCTCAACCTCATGAGTTGAGCGCCTGCATAGGAATCTCCGCTCCTCGGGAGCCAGCCTAGGGAGGCCGCTCCTTCTGGAGGTCTTGGCGTTGTCCGCCTCGCGAGGGTCTTGTCTTGTCAATGCTGAAGATGGGCCATACCAGGCCACTGATGGAGCCAACCGTGGGCCGCAGGCAGGCAAGCCTAGGTACCCTGGTTCCTAGAACACCGATAGGAGTTATGTGCATACCTAGTTTGGGCCGGCGTTTTGTCTTGCTCGCCTAGCTAGAGTGCGGGTCACTTCAGAGCCGTTGAGGGTGATGCGCTGGCTGGCCACGCACGGATGCAGATCTTGAGTGGCAGCGGAGCACTGCAATGCGGTGGACGAGACCGTTGGTGAAGCACCAACGGCCATGGGGGGCGGAGGGGCGACAATGTGCTCGGTGAAGTAGCCACGGTGAGGTGGGAGACGATGTCGGTGAAGTGCGCCTGATGCGGTGGAAGTCGGTGTCTGTGAGGCACGTCGGTTGCGGCGGCCGACGTTGTTGGTGGACCACCTGGTGCACTGGACGAGGGTGTAGATGAGGCAGCTCCAGTGCGGTGGTGAAGCGCGACCGTCGTCTTCGTCGTCGTTGTCTGGCACAGAGGTAGGGAAAGGGACGAGACGAGGGGCGATTTGAACTTTGCTTGGGTTGGCGGCGAATTAGGGATTTGAGTGCTCTGGGCATGGAAGGGGACGGTGGAGAAGGGATATTTTGCAGGGCTGGAATAGGGGCCGCCAGATAATTCAATCCGAAACATGGAAGCGTGAACTTATTTTGTCGTCGTTCTTTTTTTTGGGGGGGGGGAAGGGAGGGGGTGGGTGGTTGGGTGCTAGCGTCCGTACGACACACACGACCACCATGACACGACCCTGGTCTGCCTGATGTGCCTACATTTGAGAATGCAAACAAATCTTGTTTCATTTGCAAATGAATCTGTATGTATTACCATGCCCTTGTTTTCCTTGCAAATAATTAGTCATTCGAAATAAGATAATATAAATTAATTAATAAGGAGTTATTTGAAATACAGATTCTAACGTGGATTTCGCATTTCACAGTATCCATGCTACTTTTGAAATACAAATTCATATGTATAAGACGAACACCATGGTAGTGAGAAAACTTTGGATGGATTCAAACATATGGCCTACAAAATAGCACAACAATCATGTCAATGTCAACTTTTCCAAACCTAGTATGGCACAAATTCAAAATAATTACGGAAGCCATATGCATGGTCCTGAATTCAAATCTTACAATGTACACTAAATTGAAACGTTGATATTAAGTCTCGTACTATCTACATTCAAATGTTGTTTTTAGCCCCACCCCATCAGCACACACGCTACATACTTCCTGTATCGATCAATCTTCCTCTCCTAACCACCTTAGGAAGCTATCGGTTTCCGACACACGTTCATTATTTATCTTCATGTTTCGATCTCTAAGTCTCTCAACTACACAACCCCTTTTTGTCCGCTCTGTTACCCAATGTATCTACCTCACACACCCGCCATTGCACTCCATGTCGAGCTCTCTCTCTGTCTCTCTCTGTCTCTCTCTCTCTCTCTGTCTCCCTCTCTCCCTCCCTCCCTCCCTCCCTCCCACCCTCTCTTGCTAGATACATGCATTTCCTATCTAGACCCCCCTCTCGTGCGCACGCATACACATTGTCTATCCAGGTCACCCTCTCAATACTGTCTCACTCTTTCTTCCGCACGACGGCCCACACTCGCTCAATCTCGCTTTCTTTATCTAAGTTTCGATTAACATCGCTTTCTATCACACACAAATGATATATCTCCCTGTTCGGGCCTCGATCGACACACTCTATACTGTCTCATGCAGATTGTCTATCTAGGTCAGTCCATCCAAGCCGCCCCACTCTTTCAACCTCATGGCGAGCCACACTCGCTCAATCTCTCTCTCTCTCTCTCTGTCTGTGTGTGTGTATGTCTCGATTGACCTCGCTCTTTCTCAGATACAAACAATATATCTCCATGTTTGAGCCCAATTTGACTTATTCATATTGTATACTCTCTCACGCACATTGTCTATCTAGGTCACTCTCTCCAACCCGTCTCACTCTTTCAATTGCACGACGACCCACACTCTCTCAATATCTCTCCCTTTATATATGTAAACGATTGACCTTGCTTCCTCCCACGCACAAAATATATCTACATGTCTGTGACTGGATCATCTCTCAATCTCTATCTTATATCCCTCACCCTTCACAAAATCTCAAACAGTTGTTCTCTTTAATTATTACAAGAGCCACGTCGCACCTGTAATGGAAAAAAATTCAACCGACAAATTAAAGTGCTACAAACTACACACCGAGGGGCCCACCTATCATGGAACAAATTTGGATCCATATATGAATAAAAAATTAAAAAGGATGAGGATCGAACATGCGACCAGGGCCTTCAAGCCGCATGTCAATAGACAACATAGTACAGCAACGTTTGTTGTACCCCCTTTGTTCATATAATGTTTTTATATTACCACAGCCTATTTAATAGATAACATTTTTTCATATTATTTTTAGTATAGTAGTGATTAGTGGGACCGGGTGATTAGCACGTACTATTCGCCTTCACTTACTGGTAGGTTCCATGTCTGCTCTCTCTCCTCCCCTTCTACGTTTGGACGCATGGGCAAACACGAAGAACGCGCGGGTGATGTTGCCGTTGACCATATCTGGACGCGTTCACAAGTTACGGCACCAGTTTCACATACTAGTAGTACTAGTCAATGTGTACATGCAATGCACGTTCATTTGGATTGACATGATTTGATGGCCGAGATTAATTGGATCTGCCCCTTTGGTATAGATGGTATAGATATAGATTATACATGTAACAAATTTAGGAATAAAGTGACTGTGACAAAAAAGCTATCTATTATTTATCTACTACTCCCTAATAATTAAATGTGTTGATAAATAGATGTATCGCCTAGTGCTCGAACAAGGGGGCTGGGGGCGCCCTACGAGTATTTGGAAGTGACTTCCTGAAAGTGCAACTATCCCTAGGTGGTTTTGGTAATTCATAACAACATATAGCTCATTGAGCTAATACTATTCCAAGATGATTATTTCAGGAAAGCTCAATGATTGGCATGGCATGGATGTGAAAGTGGAACCCTCAAAATGCTAAGGACAAAGGATTGGCTCAAGCTCAAAAGCTCAAGACTCTTCATTTTATATTTTAGTGATCCAAGATCACATTGAGACTTTAGGAAAAGCCAATACTATCAAGGAGGGATGAGGTGTTGCTTAATGAGCCTCTTGCTTCATGTGCTTAGTGATATGCTCCAAAACCCTCAACTACTTTCCCATATCCACATATGACCTAAACCCTAAGCCAAACTCGGTCCTACCGATTCTTCCTATCCGGCGCCACCGAGTTTCACTTGTCATTAGCCACTGCCAAACCCTAGCAATTCGTTCCTACCGATAAGGATCTCGGTCTCACCGAGATGGGGTTGCAAACTCACTGTTTCCCTTTCGTAACTTTTCGGTCCCACCGAAAGAGCGAATCGGTCCCATCGAGATTGCAATGTAAACTCAGTGTTTCCCCTTTGTAACTTTTCGGTCTCACCGAGTTCCACTCAGTCTCACCGAAAGAGCAAATCGGTCCCACCGAGTTTGCCTGACCAACTCTCTGGTTAGCTAATTACCAAATTCGGTCTCACCGAGTTTGTGTAATCGGTCTCACCGAGATTACGTTATGCCCAAACCCTAACCGTATCGGTCCAACCGAGTTGCATATCAGTCCCACCGAAAATCACTAACGGTCACTAGGTTTACATTTTCGGTCCGACCGAGCTTATTGATTCGGTCCCACCAAGATTGGAAAACTGTGTAACGGTTGGATTTTGTGTGGAGGCTATATATACCCCTCCACCTTCTTCTCATTCGAGGAGAGAGCCATCAGAACACACACACCATTCCAACTCATATGTTCTGAGAGAGAACCACCTACTCATGTGTTGAGACCAAGACATTCCATTCCTACCATATGAATCTTGATCTCTAGCCTTCCCAAGTTGCTTTCCACTCAAACCCTCTTTCCACCAAATCCAAATCCTATGAGAGAGAGTTGAGTGTTGGGGAGACTATCATTTGAAGCACAAGAGCAAGGAGTTCATTACCTACACACCATTTGTTACTTCTTGGAGAGTGGTGTCTCCTAGATTGGCTAGGTGTCACTTGGGAGCCTCCGACAAGATTGTGGAGTTGAACCAAGGAGTTTGTAAGGGCAAGGAGATCGCCTACTTCGTGAAGATCTACCGCTAGTGAGGCAAGTCCTGTGTGGGCGATGGCCATGGTGGGATAGGCAAGGTTGCTTCTTCGTGGACCCTTTGTGGGTGGTTGCTTCTTCGTGGACCCTTCGTGGGTGGAGCCCTGTGTGGACTCGCGCAACCGTTACCCTTGGGTGGAGCCCTGTGTGGACTCGCGCAACCGTTACCCTTCGTGGGTTGAAGTCTCCATCAACGTGGATGTAGGATAGCACCACCTATCCGAACCACGGGAAAAACATCCGTGTCTCCAATAGTGTTTGAATTCTCAAAACCCTTCCCTTTACATTCTTGCAAGTTGCATGCTTTACTTTCCTCTGCCTATATACTCTTTACATGCTTGCTTGAATTATGTGATGATTGCTTGACTTGTCCTAAATTAGCTAAAATCTGCCAAGAACTAAAATTGGGAAAAGGTTAAGTTTTTATTTGCTCAAGTAGTCTAATCACCCCCCCCTCTAGACATACTTTTGATCCTACAAGTGGTATCAGAGCTTTGGCCTCCATTTGCTTGATCTCCATAGCTTTTGGTGGTCATAGCCTTGGTTTCACAACCTAGGAGAGTATGGCGTCTAGCGAGGGAAATTATCACCGTAGAGGTCGTTACTTTGATGGTACTAATTTTGCTAGTTGGAAGCATAAGATGAAAATGCATATTCTTGGACATAACCCTGCCGTTTGGGCTATTGTGTGTGTTGGTTTGCAAGGTGACTTCTTTGATGGGAGAGAACCGAACCGTGAAGCTACCACGGATGAGTTGAAGATGTTGCAATACAATGCTCAAGCTTGTGATATTCTCTTCAACGGATTGTGCCCCGAAGAATTCAACAAAATCAGCCGTCTTGAGAATGCAAAGGAAATTTGGGACACTTTGATTGATATGCACGAAGGTACCGACTCTGTCAAGGAATCCAAATTGGATGTGCTTCAAAGCCAACTTGACAAGTTCAAGATGAAGGATGATGAAGGTGTCGCCGAAATGTACTCTAGGCTTGCTCTCATCACAAATGAGATTGCCGGCTTAGGAAGTGAAGAGATGACCGATAGATTCATCATCAAGAAGATTCTAAGAGCCTTGGATGGAAAATATGATACCGTGTGCACATTGATCCAAATGATGCCCAATTACAAAGATCTCAAGCCAAAGGAAGTGATTGGAAGAATTGTTTCTCATGAGATGTCACTTAAGGATAAAGAGGAACTTCACAACAAATCAAGTGGTGCCTATAAAGCCTCATGTGAAGCCCCTACATCATCAAGTGAGAAACAAGACTTCAATGAAGAATTGAGCTTAATGGTGAAGAACTTCAATAAGTTCTACAAGAGTAGAAGCAAAGATAGAAGCTTCAAGTCAAGGTCCTACAATGACAAAAGATCTTCTAGTCGAGAGCGAAACTGCTACAATTGTGGAAGACCCGGACACTATTCCAATGAGTGTACGGCTCCCTACAAGAGAAGAGAAGATTCTCCAAAAAGTAGAAGCAAAGAATCACCACCAAGAGAGAGAAGGAGTAGAGATGATCGTTATGAACGAAGATACTCACGGAGAAGCAAGGATTCGGAAAGGAAGGAAAAATCATCAAGGAGCTACACAAGACGAAGACATCAAGGTCATGTTGGTGAATGGGTATCCGGCTCCGACTCCGACAGCCACTCCGAGAGAAGTTATTACTCCGGCTCTGAAGATACTCAAGATGAAGGTGTTGCCGGTCTAGCACTTGTGTCAACCAACTCCTACGACATATTTGACTCACCAAATGAGGGAATTGGAAGATGCTTCATGGCCAAAGGTCCTAAGGTAACACACCCCGAGTATGTTGATTTCAATAGTGATGAAGATGACTTGTTAGGTGATGATTTGCTTGTTGACAACTCTAGTGATGAATACTATGATGAAAGACAAATTAATCATGTTAATCAAGATAAAACGAATGACAATGATAAGGAGAAGATTGAGTCTCTAACTAAAGAACTAAAAACTCTTAAGTTAGCTCATGACACTATCTTCGAAGATCATCGACAACTTTTAAGAGCTCATGAGAAATTACGCTTTGAAAAGCTCAATCTTGAGCAAGAGCATGAGTTCTTAAAAGCAATCAATGATGATCTCCGCAAGAAAAGTTCTTCTTACATTGCCAAGCGTTTACTCTTATCCACTTACATGCCTCAAGTCAAGTCTAACAAGAAAGATTCTTCCTCTAGTAGTAACAATGATCATGCTAAATCCAATATTGTTGCTTCTAGTAGTTCTCTTGATTCCACTAATGATTCTCTTAGACAAGTTACACTTGAGCAAGAAAATAGCTTATTGAAGGGAATTATAGAGAAAGGAGTGTACAAAAGCCTTGCCGGGAGTAAGCAATTCGAAGAAATTGTGCGCAAGCAAGGAATGCACCGGAAGAATCAAGGTGTTCGTTTTGAACGAAAGTTCAATGCCAATGGAGTTGAGTGAGAAGAAGATCAATACCCCAAGACAAAGTTTGTCCCTCAACAAGAGAAGTATACTTCTTTCAAGGGGACACAAGCTCAAGATGATCTTCCACCACAAGACTACAAGCAAAAAGGGAAGGACAAGCTTCAAGAGGAAATCGATGCATTTGAAGAAGCTCCAAAGACCTTAGTCAAGTGGATTCCCAAGACTACTTCAAGTTCCACTTCATCAAGTACGACTACAACTCCAAGGATTCCCATCAAGATGATGTGGATCCAAAGAAGAAGAACTAGAGAGTTCTTGAGGGTGACTCCGCCAACGTACTTCACTCTTATCATTTTGGCAAGAACAAGTGCAATCAACTTCCACATCTTGCACTAGTTCAAGGAGTCACAAACCCTCTTGTTGGTAAGACAAGGGACAAGGTAACCTAAAAGTTTTCATGGACATTATCTTTTGTGTGCATCACTCTATGTCCATGGATATCCTTGCTTGTTCCTTGTGGGACTAACCCATGTAGGTATTGAAAGTGCAATTCACTCAAATGGATAGCTCCAGGAGATCTACATCAACATTGAGCATCCACATCTTCAATATCTACATGAAGTCATCATCGACAAAACCCAAGGTTAGTTTATCCCTCTTAGGGGGGATATCACATCTAGGGGGAGCTTTACTCTAAGACTTGAGCTAAAGCAACTCTAAAAATGTGAACAAAACAATGCTTTATGTAAAAGTGGTAACCCCACTTGAGCTTAAACGATGAGTATGACCTATGATCAAGTGTTCTCACTTGACTCCTAAGTCAATATACTCATATATAGATGACCTAGTCATCGCAAATTGCTTGATAGATGCTAGAATTGGTTGTGCATGCCTTGCCACATATTTCATTTTCCATCTTATTGTGTGAGCATGCTGGTTGCATAATTTACTCATTCAAGGACATCCACTTGTTGTTTTGATTGTTTGGTTTTATCTTCTTTTGCCAAGTGGATGGACAAGAATGCCTAAGAACCTCCTCTAGCTATCTATGCTCTTCTCGTCTCAAACTCTATTCATGCTGCATCACAAAATTTGATCAAGTCAGATTCGAACCACTCTGTGTGCGGAGCGCTCGGAGTCCCCGATTCGTCATAGACTTAAACTTCCAAAACCTCTTTATGATTCTCGGTCTGACCGATACTCTACTTTCGGTCCTACCGAGATCATTAAGTTGATCTAGGTTTTCGATCTCGGTGCAACCAATTTGAACCTTTCGGTCACACCGAGTTTCAGTAACTGCACACAGTTATGAATCTCGGTGCCACCAAGTTGTTCCACTCAGTCACACCGACAGGGTCGGGCTATATATAGTCACGGGCAAAATTTGGAAATTTCTCCGAACCCCTTCGCCCGCGCGATAGCCTGCTCTGCCCTCGTGGTCTCCGGATCGTCTTCTCGCCGCCAGCAGCCTCCAGTCGCTGGTCTCCATCGCTGTCAACGAGAATTCTGCCCCGCCGTTGCCGCCGTAGCAAGTCCTCGCCGAACTAGGGTATGGACTTGATCTTTGTGCTATTCCTCAATCTGATTCCTAGCACATTGTGATCATATTGATTCGAGCCACGTTTGATCAACTTCTATCCAGTCAAAACGCTCATAGATTAGGTTTGATTCGAAAATTCTAGGTTTAGGTTTCCGCCGAAACTATCTCGGACCCACCGAGTTGAAAAACTCGGTCCCATCGATTTGGCTTATGCCATTGCACAAGTGAGACTCGGTCTGACTGAGAATTACTTATCGGTGTGACCGATTTTTGAACTCAGTGAAACCCTAGCAGTCTCGGTGCCACCGAACTGTGACTCGGTCCTACCGAGTTCACTAGTTTAGGTTCCAAAACTGCTTCGGTATCACCGAGTTTGAAAATCGGTAGATCCGAGATGATTTCAGTGGGAAACTAAAACTAAGTTTTTGGATCATTCTTTTGCAAAAATACTCTGCATTTTGTGATGCTCATCTTTTCTATCTCATCTATAATCTATTCACAGGGTCAGCAGTCAGTTTGCAGCATGTCTGATCAAAGTGATAGCCAAAATATGTCAGAGCAGCAAGTGGTGATGAGTGAGGGCACTAGTCCCTCCAGTTCATCTGATGAAGGCAGCAGGAGCACTCCTAGCAATTTGCCAAAGGCTGCCACGAGACAAAGGAAGAAGAGGACTTCAGATTCTGAAGATGAGGACTATGTGGCAGAGGAAGAGGCCACTTCCAAGAGAATTGAGCCAGCTCAAGGCACTAAGCCAGGTCTGAAAATCAAAAGGCCAGCAGGCAGGCATCCCATGTCAAAGGCAAGAGCCTCAACTGAGAAGCCCACTCCCCAAGAGCCAGTTGCAGCTGAGGGCAAGAAAAGGAAGGAGAGGGTGAAGAAGACTGTGGCTAGAGTGCTTGGAAAAGCTTCCATCATGGAAGAAGAAGAGGAAGAAGAGGTAGCTGCACCAGCACCCAAGGCACCCAAGCTGATGGGTGATGCCATAAGGTCGGGGGTTACTACATCTAAGCCCAAAGCTGCCTCCAAGCCAAAACCTAAAAGAAATACAAGGAACATTCCTGCAGCTGAGAAGAACAAGGCCCCAGTGCCTGAGACTGTTGCTGAGGATGAGGAGGAGAATGTCCTGAGAAAGCTAAAGCCCAAGATCCCAGACCACAACGATTCTCATCCTGTGGCTGAGGATATGAAGCTCAGGAGAGATTCAGGGCTGAGGAAATGGAGAGAAGCAGACCCGTATGCTTCAAGGAGAAGGACTGCCGTGGACTACAGGTTTCACACCAAGGAGCAGCAGGATTTCTATGAGACTGTTTTGCTAGATAAGAAGCTAATTGTCTGTGACATGAGATGGGTTGACTGGACCTACATGAGGGAGAAGGAGGAACACTACCCAGGAGTATATGACAGCTTTCATGCTTGTGGAGTAGCTGACTTTGTTGGGCAGAAGCTCACAAAGTGGAATGAGGAACTTATCATGCAGTTCTACTCCACGGCACACTTTTATCCAGATGGGAGGATCACATGGATGTCTGAGGGTACAAGGTACCAATCCACAGTGGCTGAGTGGGCACAGATCATTAATGCCCCAGAGGAGCAAGATGATGACTTGGATATCTATGCCAAGAAGAAGATGGACCATAACTCCATGTCCAATATGTACAAGGAAATTCCCAATGAAGCTCTTGACACTTTCAAGTTTGGCTCTGTGCATTACCTTCTGTCAGGGCTCCCGACGATCAATTGGATACTAAGGCACACCTTATTGCCTAAGTCTGGAGATCACAAGATGATCAGAGGCCATGCTATCAACTTGCTACATGTGTTTGATGTGCCTCAGAAGTTTAAGGTGATGAGCCTCATAGTGGAAACTATCAAGAGGACTGCAGCAGATCAGAAGAGGAGCTGCGGATATGCCCCTCAAATTCAAGAGCTCATCAACTCCAAGATGGGCACGGGCATATATCTGTTGGACAAGGAACACCTGCCCATCCGTCCAGATTTCGAGGACAATCAAGTTGTCATGACAGAGAATGAGCCATCATCTGCCCAAGCATTTGCAAAGAAGGAGAAGGCGAGGAAGGAGAAAGCTGCCATGATGCCTACTCAAGAGGAGGCATCTGATTACTTCTTGAAGACCAAACAAGAGCAGCTTGGTTACTTGATTGCATCCACGCTGAGGATTGAGCAAAGTCTGGCCACCCTCACTAAGAATCAGCAGAGCCTAGAGAGGATCATGGAATAGAAGTTCTATGACTTGGATGTCAAGGTAACGGAAGTTCAATCTGCAGTGGAGCAGCTTCAGGAGGACATGCAGGAGAGGAGAGGCAGGACTACCACTCATACCTTTGCCAGAGTGCCACGAGGCCCGAGGTCATCTGCCGTGCCAGTTGCTGACACCAGAGCCACCACTTCAGCACCAGCTACAGCCTCAGTTCCACCAGCTCCAGCATCTACTTCAGCTCCAACTCCAGCGACTACTTCAACATCTACAGAAGCCTTCGTCCTTGGAGTGATCCGGACTCCACCACCACCTGAAGATCAAGCCTGAGCGTCGATCTAGTGCTATGCATTTTCTAGGAACTTTTTGGTAACTTGTTGCCAAAGGGGGAGAAGATGTATAGATCATAGGCTTCTAGAGAGAGAGTGTGTTGCTTTTCTCTCTTGCTTTATTTGGTGGTTTTTCAAACTTGTTTGCTTTTGAGTGCCTGAGATACTACGTCATTATTTGTGAGACATTGATGATCATGTGTTTGATCATAAGCTACACTTAATGTTTGCTTAATATTATCATCTTATCTATCTTGTGTGATCATTCACTTTTCTTGGTGATGAGTGCATGTATTTCATTCTTATCATTTTAAGCGCTCCACCAAGATGTATGTGACATGGAAGAGTAACCCATGACTCTAACTCTTTGTGCATTTGCAGTCCAAAGCAAAATTTAAATATGCACAAATTTAGGGGGAGCTCTTACTTATCACATACTTCTCAAAGCGACGATATATTTCATGCTTATTATCATTTGTCGAAGCTTTGATCTATATGTTGTCATCAATTACCAAAAAGGGGGAGATTGAAAGTGCAACTATCCCTAGGTGGTTTTGGTAATTCATAACAACATATAGCTCATTGAGCTAATACTATTCCAAGATGATTATTTCAGGAAAGCTCAATGATTGGCATGGCATGGATGTGAAAGTGGAACCCTCAAAATGCTAAGGACAAAGGATTGGCTCAAGCTCAAAAGCTCAAGACTCTTCATTTTATATTTTAGTGATCCAAGATCACATTGAGTCTTTAGGAAAAGCCAATACTATCAAGGAGGGATGAGGTGTTGCTAAATGAGCCTCTTGCTTCATGTGCTTAGTGATATGCTCCAAAACCCTCAACTACTTTCCCATATCCACATATGACCTAAACCCTAAGCCAAACTCAGTCCTACCGATTCTTCCTATCCGGCGCCATCGAGTTTCACTTGTCATTAGCCACTGCCAAACCCTAGCAATTCGGTCCTACCGATAAGGATCTCGGTCTCACCGAGATGGGGTTGCAAACTCTCTGTTTCCCTTTCGTAACTTTTCGGTCCCACTGAAAGAGCGAATCGTTCCCACCGAGATTGCAATGTAAACTCAGTGTTTCCCCTTTGTAACTTTTCGGTCTCACCGAGTTCCACTCGGTCTCACCGAAAGAGCAAATCGGTCCCACCGAGTTTGCCTGACCAACTCTCTGGTTAGCTAATTACCAAATTCGGTCTCACCGAGTTTGTGTAATCGGTCTCACTGAGATTACGTTATGCCCAAACCCTAACCGTATCGGTCCTACCGAGTTGCATATCAGTCCCACCGAAAATCACTAACGGTCACTAGGTTTACATTTTCGGTCCGACCGAGCTTATTGATTCGGTCCCACCGAGATTGGAAAACTATGTAACGGTTGGATTTTGTGTGGAGGCTATATATACCCCTCCACCTTCTTCTCATTCGAGGAGAGAGCCATCAGAACACACACACCATTCCAACTCATATGTTCTGAGAGAGAACCACCTACTCATGTGTTGAGACCAAGACATTCCATTCCTACCATATGAATCTTGATCTCTAGCCTTCCCAAGTTGCTTTCCACTCAAACCCTCTTTCCACCAAATCCAAATCCTATGAGATAGAGTTGAGTGTTGGGGAGACTATCATTTGAAGCACAAGAGCAAGGAGTTCATTACCTACACACCATTTGTTACTTCTTGGAGAGTGGTGTCTCCTAGATTGGCTAGGTGTCACTTGGGAGCCTCCGACAAGATTGTGGAGTTGAACTAAGGAGTTTGTAAGGGCAAGGAGATCGCCTACTTCGTGAAGATCTACCGCTAGTGAGGCAAGTCCTGTGTGGGCGATGGCCATGGTGGGATAGGCAAGGTTGCTTCTTCGTGGACCCTTTGTGGGTGGTTGCTTCTTCGTGGACCCTTCGTGGGTGGAGCCCTGTGTGGACTCACGCAACCGTTACCCTTGGGTGGAGCCCTGTGTGGACTCACGCAACCGTTACCCTTCGTGGGTTGAAGTCTCCATCAACGTGGATGTAGGATTTTAAGCATGGCAATCCGAACGGTTTTCATGGAGAATTTAGATTATGCGGCAGCGGGGGCGTCTTGCAGTGGGAAGCGGCTCCTCTGCCATGCTCTGTTTGTCGTTGGGCCACTAATCGACGGCGACGACAGCGTCTTGCGCTGTTCTTGGCGTACTCCTGGACGTTGGCCCTAGCTTCAAGGAAGGCCAGAATGTTCTGGACTTCGGTCTCTAGGAGCGAGTCAACTGGCGGGAGGAGGCGACTGACATTGGTGCAAGGAACCGGTCGATGGCGGCCATCCATGCCATTGAGGGGGGCACTGGCACCCGCGCGGGGATAGGCGCTGGCAACAGCATGACGGAGACATTCGTGTGCATGGGCACTAGCTCGGCGCGCACGTTAGTGCAGGCGCATGCGCATGCGTTGGCAGTTGCACGAGCACGAGCACGGGCGCGCATGTCAGTGCACGCGTAGGCGCATGCGCTGACAGGTGCACGGGCGCATGAAAGTCCGCGGGGACCTCGTGGAACCCCATGGCATCAAGCTCGATGACAATGTGCGGCTCCCGGTCCATCAATGCCATGGGGATGGGCGCTGGCGCAGTCAGGGCGACGGGAGCCAGAACGGGAGTAGGGACAGGCCCGACGTCTTCCCGCAAGGCCAGTTCAAGCTCGTCCCAATGCGCCTTATGTTCTTGAGACTCCGGCTGGGTGTCTTCCTTAGGAAACTGGAAAACTAAGGGCAGACCATTGTGATGCGGCATGGTGTACAGTTAGTTAAGGCTAGTTGGAAGTAGACGATAGGAGAATCGGAGATGAAGAGAGAAGATTGTAGCGATATCGGGTAGTGCGGGGGTGATTTTAAACTATGGTGCCAACGCCATTAAAAGTGGGGGCAGTTGGGACAAAGGTGGGCGGCGGAGCCTGGTCAGAGGGCTAGCCACCCAGTGAGCATATGCAGCGGCCTGCTAGCACACCTCCCGCTCAGCCGGCGCGGCGGTCTGCTCTCACGCCTCCTGTTGACTCACACGCTTGCTCGGACGGCACCTCCGATGAGAAGCAGGAATCATGGTGGCACGTAAACGCCCACGGTTTGAATAGTGAAAGCGTTCGCCTTAACGTGACAGGTCTTTGTTTCAAAATACATTGGCTCTTCATTTATGCAACTTCTCATAAGCAGCTTGTCTCAAATTGAACAAAAAAATTTATGACAGCATATTTGTGCCATATCACGAGACCATGCTCAGTGTCATGAATTTCCGGTCACTTTTGGATTTTCTGAAATTTAAAATCCAGGATTCGAATAAATAGCATAAGCTGCATCATGCAATAAATTTTCAAGCGATACATCTTTACTATTATAGATGTTAATATTTCTTATGAAAGGATTTGGTCAAACATTTTGCTTAGTTAGACTTCAGACAAGTTATAAATGTAGAGTAAAAGGATAATCCCTCCGTACCAGTGCATTGCCTGATATATTACCTCAAGTACTAGGCACGAACAAACGGGGCTCAATTTTGTGCTCATCCTGGTGTAGTACTCCTATTAGTTACCAGACAATGGAGTTGATGGGTGACCTTGGGTAGCGGCGACCGAGGGAATTGAACCGCGCTCGGCATGGTAGGTAACATTGTCTAGTTACTAAAGCATCCCTCCATTGTTCATCGGCAGCCATTATGGACCGGGGACATGAGGGGAATTTCCTAGGGCTAGAATTCTGGCCGCCAGATATTTCACTCAAAACGCGGAGGCTCGACTGGTTGGGGTCGGCTAATGTGCGTACCACACATGCCACCAGAAGGACACGAGCCCGGTTTTTTTTGAGGATCAACACGAGCCCGGGTCTGGCTGGTACGGCGTTGGGTGCTACCATTCGAGAATATGAAAGGAATCTTTTAAATTGCCGAACGAATCTATATGTATTACAATGCCCATATTTTCCTTGCAAATTACTGATCATTCCAAAAGGCACGGCAATTGATTTATGATGAGTTATTGAATTAGAGTGAGTTTGTGATATAGTGATCTCAACGTGGATTTCACATTTCATGGTATCCCTGGTAAGTTTTTCATTGCAAATTCAAATTTAAAAGATGAACGGTATGGTGGTGAGAAAACTTTGTATGTATCAAGCATATGAGACCACACACACACACATGATTACAACAACAATCCAGTAATTATAGTGCATCTATTTTTCCAAACCATGCATGTATGACATGGATTAAGAAATATTCCCTATGTTCCTAAATATTTATCTTTTAGAGATTTCAACAAGTGACTACATAAGGAGCAAAATGGGTGAATCTACACTCTAAAATATGTCTATATACATCCGTATGTGGCAGTCCATTCGAAATATCTAAAAAGACTAATATTTAGGAACGAAGGGAGTAAAATGTAAGATATGCATGGTCCTCAATTCAATATTTAAAATGAACAGGAAACAGAAACATGAATATTAAGTCTAGTACTACATACATGCAAATGTTGTGTTTAGGCGGAGTTATGTAGATTGTCGGGGGTTAACCCCTCAACCTTATATAAAATTGTGAAGCTCTATTTAGGATTGTTTAGATTATATTTATTAAACATTACATTTGTCCCCACCCTCCCAAACACCGATTGGTTGTGCACCCCCCTCCCCGGGAGAATATCATGTGCCCCCATACCTTAGATACTATATGCTTATATGAGTTGCTTGGAGCTTGTAGATCTGAGGTATAACATCTCACAGGATGTCTTAATATTTTTATAGGAAACCTTAATGAGTTTGAGAATTGCACACAATTTGTACAAAAACTACTCAGATGCCCTTGGATCCATATCCAACGACCTTGAAGCTTGTATCACCGTAGCATCTAAGAATATCCAACGACCTCGAAGCCTTATATTCTCCTGTATGTAAGAATATCATGTGCTACCACACCTTAGATGCTTTGGTGATACAAGATCTTCGGAGCCGTTGGATTTGTGATCCAATAACTCCTTGGTGGTTCAAATGTTTTTTGCAGAAAACCCCCCAAGAGTTTGGCCACTGCTTACAACCACAAAGAATGCTCAGATGCCATTGGATCTCAGATCGAACGACCTCGAAGCTCGTATCATCGTAGCATCCAAGCTACGAGAGCATCTGATGTTTTCTCGCACGGGAGAATATGAGGTGCTCCTGCATCGTAGATTCTATGGTGATACGAGTTCCCAGAGGTCTAACTGCTCACAGTAGGAGGTTCGAATGTTTTTGCAATATACGCCTGAGAGAATTTGGGAATTGTGCAGAAAGTACAAGTACTACACATGTGGCATCTGATCACAGATCATACAACCTAAATGCTCGTATCACCGTAGGGGCTAATTAAGCTATGGGGAGCACCTAATATGAGCTACTAGGAGCCGTTGGATCCAAGATGCAGCGGCACACACGAGGACTGAATGTTTTATTTGCAAAAAAACTCTTGGAGAGTTTGGAAATTGCGCATAATTACAAAGACTACTCCCAAGCCATTGGATCTCACTTCCAACAATGTAAAAACTCGTATCACCATAGCATCTAAGCTGCGGGGTGGATATGATATTCTATGCCGCTATCATTTTTGTTCCTAAACATGCAAAATACGTGTAACTCATGTTGTTACTTGTCTAACCGCGCAAAGTGTTTGTTAAAAAAACCATCCTACACTGAAATATCGGAACAACACACGGGGGTCCCACTTGTCATTGATCAAATCTGGACCTAAAACTAAGAAATCTGAAAGACAAGATTCGAACTGGCAACCTGGAATACAAACTGTAAGTCGATAGCCTGAAACAATAACGGTTGTTGGCTTTGTCCCATAACTTGATTTTATACAGTATTACGTTGAGTAGAGTAGAGGGAGTGGCTCGTCAACACGTGCATGACCGTTGACTCACTTACTGGTGGGTCCCATGTTTTTGATCTCTCTCTCCTCTCCATCGTCTAACCTTTAGATGCACAGGCACACACGAGGAGCAGCGCGAGCTTGCCGTGGTGTTGTTATAACTAAAAAAAGCCTGGAAAAATAGAAGAATCACCTAGAACAAGAGATGTTTTGGCTGGTCGAGACGGAGCTAACCACACCTATCCTCCATGACACGTTAGCATGATGAAGTTGTGTGGCTAGTGGGGTGTTTTTGACCGACTGGCTGGGTCCCGAGGTCGAACCATGGGTAGTACGTATGATACAGTATATTTTTACATGCACATTTTTCCTCCATGCCGAGACGTGGCACACCCTACCGCACGGTTTTTGGGTCCTCCCGGGTGGTGCACACATATTTTCTTCCTTGGCGAGACATGGGATGCCCTACCGCGCATTTTCTGGGTCCTCCTCGGTCATAGCGCCGAAGCAAGTACATGAGTAATCAAATCACGAAAGACCACCTTTCCGCCGAGTACATCAGTGAAGCACGGTGGGTAGCCAGTTGGGTAGTGCAACCGATTAGCTAGGCTGCTACCACATTTGTTTTTTCACCCATTTTTTATCTCCTTGCCGGCGGGTAAATTTAAATATCCACGGCGGCATTGCTTTGGTCTTTGGGTGCGGCAGGATTTTTCTTTTTTGATTGATAGGAGCAGGCGCAACAGCAATTAGTCATGATGACTCAGCCTGCAAAACCCACTGCTCCCTGATGTCAAAAGTCGTCAACTGGTGTTTTCCCATGTTGTCGGTGGGAACGACACCTATGGGATCACTGGGATCCCTTCTACGATCGGCGGGCACGGGGTCGTGAGAAGAGCAGGTTTAGGAAATAGCACACGGATCATTTACCCAGGTTCGGGCCACGAGGATGCGTAAAACCCTAGTCCTGCTTTGGTGGATGCATTGAGTGTTCTTGAGCTTTCTGAACTAGCTACGGTGGCTGTGCCGTTCCTAAAAGCCGAATCACCCTCCTGGTCGCCTCGGGCCTCCTTTTATAGAAAAAAGGGCTGCCACAGTGGCACACAGGAGGTGGAAAGGCCTATAGTGCGCGAGCTTATCGCACGGCATTACAGGACAAAGTGCATTAAATGCGCTATGTAGGTGTCTATTAGCTTTATTGGGGACGAGAACGAGGCCTGTCCCGTCCGTCGCCGCTTCGCCTTGCTTCTACACGCGCCCAGACCGGTGATGGATGCAGCGTCATGTAGGCGGGCAAGCAGCTGAGGTGGCGCGGTGGTAGGGCCTTCATGAAGATCTGCATGCCGCCACGCAGGTGCTTGCTAATTTGGCTTGGAAGATGCATGTTGCCATGCAGGTGCCTGCCCAGCTGGTTGGGCTGGCAGCTGCATGCGAACGGCGGAGGAGTCTTGGCTGGTGCGGGCCTGATAGTGGCCCTGCTAGCGCCCTCGGCAAGGGCCTTGCCGAGGGCCCGACAAGGGTCTTGCCGTGGTGTCGCAGTCGTCCCTGGCAAGACGCTTGTTTGGCGTCTTGTGGATTTCCCTGTCGAGGATCCCACCGAGGGTCGTCGTCTTCTAATCCTCATCTGATCCTGTGTGTTTATGATCTTGACAAAGATCTGCATGCCACCACGGAGGTGCCTCCCGAGCCCTGGTCCCAATGGAGTTGATTGGGTCGGAGCCTGTGGGCTCAAGGGTGGCTCGCTCTGCTGGTGTTGGGCAAGTTGCCCCGGCAAGGCTCTTGCCGGGCCTGCGGGGGGCCGCCTCGGCAAGGATCTTGCTGAGGGAGTCCACCTCGCCCTCTTGCCCTCCTGTGCTTCTAGTCTTGGCGCTGCCTTGGTTGTCTTGTGCTTCGGCTTCTCTCTGGCTTCCCTCCTCTGCCATGCTAAGTGTGGCCGCGGCGCGTGGCTCTGACTGCCCGTGCGCAAGTAAAGGGGTCAAAAGGTGTAGGATCGAAAGTATGTCTAGAGGGGGGGTGACTAGACTACTTGACCAAATAAAAATCTAGCCTTTTCCCAATTTTAGTTCTTGGCAGATTTTAGCTATCTTAGCACAAGTCAAGCAATCTCCACACAATTCAAGCAAGCATGCAAAAGAGTATATGAGCAGCGGAAAGTAAAGCATGCAACTTGCAAGAATGTAAAGGGAAGGGTTTGGAGGATTCAAACGCAATTGGAGACGCGGATGTTTTTGTCGTTCTTCCGATAGGTGGTGCTATCGTACATCCACGTTGATGGAGACTTCAACCCACGGAGGGTAACGGTTGCGCGAGTCCACGGAGGGCTCCACCCACGAAGGGTCCACGAAGAAGCAACCTTGTCTATTCCATCACGGTCGTCGCCCATGAAGGACTTACCTCACTAGCGGTAGATCTTCATGAAGTAGGCGATCTCCTTGCCCTTACAAACTCCTTGGTTCAACTCCACAATCTTGTCGGAGGCTCCCAAGTGACACCTAGCCAATCTAGGAGACACCACTCTCCAAGAAGTAACAAATGGTGTGTTCATGATGAATTCCCATCTCTTGTGCTTCAAATGATAGTCTCCCCAACACTCAACTCTCTCTCACAGGATTTGGATTTGGTGGAAAGAAGATCTGAGTGGAAAGCAACTTGGGGAAGGCTAGAGATCAAGATTCATATGGTTGGAATGGAATATCTTGACCTCAACACAAGTGTAGGTGGTTCTCTCTCAGAAAATGTGTATTGGAAGTGTATGTATGTTCTGATGGCTTTCTCCATGAATGAAGAGTGGGTGGAGGGGTATATATAGCCTCCACACAGAATCTAACCGTTACACACAATTTGCCAAACTCGGTGGGACCGAATGGTTAAACTCGGTCGGACCGATTCAGCAAACCTAGTGACCGTTAGGATTTTCGGTGGGACCGAGATGCAACTCGGTAGGACCGATTTTGGTAATAAGCTAACCAGAGAGTTGGTCAGGCAAACTCGGTGGGAACGATTCGCTCATCTTGGTGAGACCGAAATGTTACAAAAGGGAAACAGAGAGTTTACATTGCAATCTCGGTGGGACCGATCGCTCATCTTGGTAAGACCGAAACGTTACGAAGGGAAACAGAGAGATTACAATCCCATCTCGGTGAGACCGAGATCCCTATCGGTGAGACCGATTTGCCTAGGGTTTGTGGCAGTGGCTATGATATTTGAAACTCGGTGGCGCCGGATAGAAAGAATCGGTGGGGCTGAGTTTGACTTTTGGTTTAGGTCATATGTGGATGTGGGAGAGTAGTTGAGGGTTTTGGAGCATATCACTATGCACTTTGAGCAAGCAAGCCATTAAGCAACACCTCATCCCTCCTTGATAGTATTGGCTTTTCCTATAGACTCAATGTGATCTTGGATCACTAAAATATAAAATGTAGAGTCTTGAGCTTCACGCTTGAGCCAAACTTTTTGTCCTTAGAATTTTGAGGGATCCACTTTCCTCATCCATGCTATGCCACTCATTGAGCTTTTCCTGAAATATTAATCTTGGAATAATGTTAGCTCAATGAGCTATATGTTGTTAGGAATTACCAAAACCACCCAGGCATAGTTGCACTTTCAAAAGGAGAGCCTCTACTTTTGTACACCGACAGGAATCCCCGGGCCTAGGCCATACATAAGCACGACGCGTTGTTGGGCTAGGCCCAGAACGGTGCGCGGGCAGGTGGGGTGGATTTTACCGTAGTAACTTCTCGTCCGCTGCGCTTCCCCACGACCCACGTTGAACGCGCGACATGGAGGGTCGTGCGTGACATCGGGGTCATGCGTGGGGTGGTTCCTGCACGCATGCATCACATTGTGGTTAATGGGAGAGGAGGCCGCCCGTGTCTTCCCCATAAAAAGAGGAATAACCGCGGGCGCGCTGCTCACTTTACCCCCCTTGCGCCCTTTCCAATCTCGCAACCGCCGTCCCTTTCTCCTTCCTTCTCA
This sequence comes from Triticum urartu, assembly GCF_003073215.2. Taxonomy (NCBI): domain Eukaryota; kingdom Viridiplantae; phylum Streptophyta; class Magnoliopsida; order Poales; family Poaceae; genus Triticum; species Triticum urartu. Next base: position 402,085,846 of record NC_053028.1, on the reverse strand, counting down.
AGCTTCTGCCCCTTCTTGCCGCTGCTGCGTCTTTGTTGTCCTCCGCCCCTCGCCTCTCGTAGCCGCCATGGCCCCCAAAAACAACAAGGGAAAAGGGGTGGCCAAGGACACCGGAGCGAAGGAGCCACCGAGAGTGAGCTGGCGGCGTGGTGGACGCAGCTCGCCTACTTCCCCTCGACGGTCGACGTTTTCGAGCTCCGGGACAGCTTCAGGCCCTTGTGGGGGGTGCAAGACGGGGGTGGGGGGGTGGGGGGAAGGAGGCGACGGGGCATCCAGCCAAGCGCGTCGTCCCCGCCAACTACGCTGAGGCCGCCACGAATCGGTACCCATTTTTCGTCGACTACTTCTCTTGCGGCCTCTGCCTCCCTTCTCTGTTTTCTTCAATGATGTCATGCACACATTTGGCTTCCACCTCCTGGACCTTACTCCAAATGTTGTGTCATGCATGGCCCTTTTTGCCCACCTCTGTGAGGGCTTCGCCGGAGTCGTTCCCAACATGGCGCTCTTCCACCATTACTTCTACCCTCGCATCCAGGGGGAAGGCGACATCTCTGGTTGCATCGCCTAGATCCCGAGGTCCAAAGGGGCGTACCTAGAGGGCGCCCAGAAGGAGAGGTGGGAAGAAGGGCGGGGCCGGTGGTGCTGGACCGAGGAGGACGACCCACAGGAGTTCTGCCGGGTTCGCCTGGCGCCGCCGGTTCGCAGGCCCGACTGAGGCGACGTAGACGCCCAGGACAACAAGCTCAAGATCGCCATCACCCACATTCTTCACCTCACCGAGGCCGGGCTCACCCTTGAGATGATCGGGGCGGATTTTATCCGCCGCCGAATCGCTCCACTACATAACAAGGGGAGGTCGGCCTGGCTCTTCACGAATGCGGATGATATCATGAGGCTTCGCCCCGGCCTCGACCACAACTTCACGGTGCTGGCTCATGCTCGCTTCTGCCAGCGGCTTTTCCAGCTTGATGTGGGCCGCAATGGCAAGGTCGAGAGGTCTGGCAAGGCCGCGAAGGCCGGCAAGGTCGCCAAGGGGCCCTTGTTTGGGTTGCCGGCAGGGGTGGTCCCGCCGAGCAATAACTCGCGACGGAACGACATCATCGCCATGATGCCGGACTGCAACGCGCATGGCCCCGTCCCCAATTGGGCCGAGCTGCCGGAGGAGCAGGTGCAGGAGTTCTTCAACAGTCTGGAGGAGAAGTACGTCCGTGATGAGCCGCGGCTCGTCCAGGACACCACCCAGGCGGAGCTGGACTAGATCACCGCCAGGGTGGCGGAGGCGGAGCTCGCCAAGGAGGCCAGCAGCGTCAGTGGCGTGGAGGACAAGCCTGCGGCGGCCGCAGGGGAGAAGGAACTCGCCCAGTAGGTGGAGTCTGCTGGGGAGGCCAGCAGCGCCCGCACCGGGGCCCCTCTTGTCGAGGATGACGACAACGAGTCATCCGAGGAGGAAGTTGAAGCTGTCGAGCCCCCTGGCCACGGGGAAAGGGCGAGTCCTGCGGCGGGCCAGCTCCGGTGAGCCGGTTTGGCCCGGTAGGGCCGCACAACCCCGGCTTGCCCAGGAGATGTCCGCGCACCAAACGTGGGCCACGGCGGCGAAGAAGTTGGTGAATGCCGCAGTGGCGAAGAAGAAAGCATCTGCCTCTTCTTCGTCCAAGCGTCCCCAACTCCGCCTGCTTCCCCTCCTCCACCTGATTCCCCTCCTCCTGCAGGCGACGACATGGAGGTCTTCTTTGACCTCGGGTCTCTCAGCCAGGCAGGAAGAGGAAGGAAGCAGAAGAGGAGGTGGAGGAGGAGTAAGTGACGTTTCCTTTCGTCCTCTCTGGCTCCTCTAACTGTGCTTCTTATCTTGACTTGTTTTCATCCCGGCAGGGATGCGGAGATGCTGGCCCAGAGGGTGAAGAGGGCCAGTTCTTCGGCGGGCGGCCAGCCCCCGGCGGGCATCCCTAAGGCGCCCCTGATGGTGGTGAGTAGCCCGGACAGCAGCTCCCCGCGTAAGTTCGCCACTCGCCCCTCGTCGACGTGTGCCAAGGGCATGATCCTTGGTGCTGACCTTGCCGTAACCGCAGGAGGAGGACAGTAGCAGGAGGAGCCACTGAGGGCTACCCCCAACACGCCGCCTCCGTCAACCACGCCGCCCCGAGGGGTGTCACCGGCAAGGGCGCTGTTGGCGTCCTAGGAACTGGGTCCCCAGACTTGCCTGCCTGGGGCCCGCGGCGTGGCTAAGCCTACAGGCCGTACGGCCCATCTTCACCAACAAAGCATCCAAGACCCTCGCGAGGGTCCAAACCTCGCGAGGCGGACGACGCAAGACCTCCTCGGGAGTATCCTAGCTAGGCGGGCTCAAGAGGAGCGGAGATATCAAGGTGGGGCAAACCTCATGAGACCCTTGTGACGTGAGCCATGACGCACGGCACCAGGCAGGCGCCAGCGTGCGCAGCGTCCTTTATTCCTCTTTGGTGCTAAGGAGGCCCACGCAGGCGAAGAGTATCGAGGCATCAAGCAAAGGTTGATATATTGGTGCAACGAGACCAAGACCAGGAAGTCGGCAAGACGGAGGTCATCGTGGAGCCCAAGACGGCGTCACCACCAGAGCTTTTGGCAGGCGAAGACCACTTTTGTCAGGATAGCTTGTACTAGCTGTCCCCCTTCGAATTAGCCCGCCATCGTTGTCTCCCTTCCCGCTTGATATTTGGGAAGAGGACCAGGGCCAATATAAATAGGGCTAGCCACCACCTTAGCAGAGAGAAGAGGATGGATCACGAAGGCACAGATCATTCAGACTGCCCACACACACAAAAGCTCACCGAGCTCAAGAACACCTCAACCTCAGGAGGCTGTTCTTCCTTTGTACTGTTCACCATCAGCCCTAGAGGCAATCCACCACCGCCACACTGGAGTAGGGTATTACACCACAACGGTGGCCCGAACCAGTATAAATCTTGCGTCTTTCTGTGTTGCGAGTTTGTTGAGTTCATCCGTGAGATCTAGTGAGCTAGGGCGTAGATTGGTAGGAAGGAAAGACTTCGCGCGCACCCCAGTGTTCGAACCTTAAGGGTTTACCGGAACCCCACATCCGACATTCGGCGCGCTAGGTAGGGATGCGCCATAGCCTCCCTTCCATCAGTTCGTCGCTCCATCGCTCCGTCGTCTCCATGGCAGACGCTCACCGTGCTCGAGCTGAGCGTCGGGCTGCCCTCACCGCCCGCGTCGCTCAGACGGATCCCGTCGGCGGGCCACACCGCCGTTCTTCGTCCCCCGCCGCCAACGCTGCCACCGGCCCGGCGTGGAATGAGAAGGAGGCGTCTTTGCTGCATCCTTCGGTGCGGCAGGACGGCCGCACCACCACTCCATCGCTGACCCCTGCCGGTTCTTCGTCTCACGCGCAACACGCTCCCATGGAGGTACGGGCCGCGCTCCTCGCAGCGAACGAGATCCTGCGCTACCGCCCCATCGACGACCTCTATGAGGAGTGGCTCGAACGCATCGCCGAGCATGTCCACGCCGTGGGGCTCTCCGGTGCCGTCCCACACTCTGCCTGCCCCTCAACCAGCCGCGGGCGACGGGGCTCATGGCGCGCCTCCACCACCTCAGCCCCAAGACGTCGCCTTAGCACCAAGGCGCACAGCTCCGCGACGCTTGCCCGTGCCCGCGCGTGAAGAGAGAAACTTCCAAGAAATTCCGCGGCCACAAGAAGCTGCACCTGTGCTCCCCGCGCCACCTCGTCAAGACCGCGCACCACCCGCAGCGGCGCAGCGCGCTCCTCGTCAAGACCAAGCTCCACCTCCGAGGTGGGCCCCGGCAACCGCGGCTGGCTGCCGCACTTTCACTCCCGAGCTGCGTAGCATCGCCTGGCCGGGCAAGTTCAAGCCGGATCTGCCTCCTCGCTACGACGGTACCGCCGACCCCACGGAGTTCCTGAAGCTCTATGAGCTGAGCATCGAAGCGGCCAACGGCGACGAAAAGGTCATGGCGAACTGGTTTCCCATGGTGGCTAACTTCCAGGGCACTAGCGCCCGTCCACTGGCCACGGGTGACCTGCGCCGCATCAGGCAGCAGCCAAGAGAGACCCTCCAGAAGTACATCCAGCGCTTCAACAACACCCGCCTCAAGATCCCCAAGGTCACGGATGAGGCCCTCATCTCCGTGTTCTCCGACGGCGTCCATGACATCAAGATGAAGGAAGAGCTCGCCATCCACGAGGAACTCTGCACATCTCAGGAGCTGTTCAACCTGGCGAATAGGTGCGCAAGAGCTGAGGAGGGCGCCTCTCTCTCCTTGAGCCGCCAGCCGTGGGGGCGGAGGAGAAGAAGGCCAACGCCAAGGACATAAAGCGCAAGGAGGTAGTTGTGCTCGCAGCGAAGCCCGACATCAAGCGGGGCAGAGATCAGCCCGAGTCATCCAAGAACATCCGACCATTCTGCGCCTTCCACGACCTGAACACCCACAACACCATTGACTGTCAAGAGCTCAGAGCCATACGAGAAGGACGCTACGGTCGACGCCCCGAGTGCAACGACCAGGGCTACGGCCGCGGAGGAGGACGTGGAGGCGGACGCTGGGACGACTGTGGCCCGTGCCAGGAATGGCGCGACCGACCTCGTGAGGACCGCTGGCAGGACCAGCCTCGTGGGGCGCCTAGAGGGACCCGCCTTGTGAGGATCGACCCCAGGGCAACGCCGATCTTCCCCTGCTGCCGCCACTAAGAAGGAACGACGACCACCACTAGGACGAGGGGCTGGGGGCTTCCAGGAGCCGCATGCGATTGCCTGCATCTTGGGCGGCGCCCAGGCCCCAGCCTCTCAGCGCATCTTCAAGCAGATTGCTCGCGAGGTGAATGCGGCGCTCCCCAAGCTCAAGGCCATGCGCCCGCTCAGGTGGTCCTAATGCACCATCACTTTTAGCTCGGTGGATCAGCTCAAGTGCGCAGCCACCACTGGCACCCTCCCTATGTTGTGTTCCCCAGTCATCAGCAATGTGCAGGTCACCAAGACCCTCATGGACGGTGGGGCAGGGCTCAACGTCCTGTCCGTCGACATGTTCGACAACCTCCAAGTGCCATATGAGAAGCTCCGACCCACCAAGCCTTTCTCAAGAGTGACTGACGGCTCCGCCACGCCGATAGGGCAGGTCCGCCTGCCTGTCACCTTCGGGAAGAGCAAGAACTACCACATCGAGCTCATCGACTTCGACGTCGCGCACATCCGCCTGCCGTACAATGCCATCCTCGGGTATCCAACCCTGGCCAAGTTCATGGCAGTCACTCATCACGGCTACAACATTCTCAAGATGCCAGGAAGTGGAGGAATCATCACGGTCTCGTGTGAAGATAGAGATGTGGTGTGCTCCCTTGAGCGCGCCTTTCATGCCGTTGCAATCGACGACCCTGACAGCAGAAATGAGGGCCCTCTAGAGACCATCCCCAAGAAGAAGCAGCCGCGCCGCGCAGGACCTCAGGAGGACGACATCGCAGGAGAAGCCACGTCAGGACCGGTGCCTGCTCTAGGGGTGCCTTCCTCCGTCGCATAGGAAGGCGCGCCCGGCGCCCTCCTCACGCAGAGCTCGGGGGCTCTCTTTTGGAGGGCCTCAAACCTTGCCAACCTCATGAGGGAGGCGCTTGGGCACCACTTGGAAGCGTGTTTCGGAGCACGTGACCCTTAGGAGAGCACAGGGCAAGGAGTACCCACCACTCAGGAGTTCATCACCAAAACCATCCAGGAACTGCAAGAAGCAAGAGCCATGCGCGGCGACGGCCGCCCACATGGCGCAGCTCTGCATCCAAGCAAGGATGCTGGGTTGCGCGTCTGCATCGACGTCCCAGGGCTCAACAGGTCCGCATCTCAGGAGCGTTTCTGGCCTTCGCGTGTGGGCCTCTACGAGGGCCCGCCGCACCGCTACGTTCGTATGCCCTTTGGCTTGCCGAGCGTGGCTTCAGCCTATCAGTGCAACATGTGACGTGTCCTAGCGGCTCAGGAAGCCAGGTACCACGTCGTTCTGGAGGAGATGGAGATGGTCTTCAGGGAACCTCCTGAGCCCCAGAGCCTCCCGAGGCTCAGGGTCCTGGCGGCTCATGAGGAGTCTTTTCTCCAACGCACGCCTTCAGCTGCACCAACTCTGCTTCGTCTACAGAACCAGGTGACATTTTTGAAGCTCGTTTAGCTGGGAGCGCCCCTCGGGCTTCATTATTCCCAGGCCACGTGGGTCCGTCCCTGCGGCATGCATCCCTTTTGCTTATGTCTTCAGCTTACCTTGTTGGGGGCGCCCCTCGGGATGCATCATCCCCAAGCCGCTTGCGCTGGACCCAGTGGCATGTACCTTCCTGCATTTATCCAAGTTGATCTTCTCTCCATGCTTAACCTGCCAACTGTTGTCACCTGCTCGATTGCTGCCCACCACGGGTTTGTTCATTGTAACACCCCGGATGTAACTTTCCCTATTTGTACTCCAACTCTTCTCGTTTTCAGCGTTAAGTTATTTTATTTTCTCGGGTTTGGGTCTTTGTCTCCGTGTGTTGTTATCGTTGTCATGCATCTCATATCATGTCATCATGTGCATTGCATTTGCATACGTGTTCGTCTCATGCATTCGAGCCTTTTCCCCGTTGTCCGTTTTGCATTCCGGCGCTTCGTTCTCCTCCGGTGGTCATTTCTACCTTTCTTTCGTGTGTGGGGATTAAACATTTCCGGATTGGACCGAGACTTTCCATGCGTCCTTGGTTTACTACCGGTAGACCGCCTGTCAAGTTTCGTATCGTTTGGACTTCGTTTGACGCTCCAAGGGTTAACCGAGGGACCGAGAAGGCCTCGTGTGTGTTGTAGCCCAACACTCCTCCATTTTGGCCCAAAACCCACCTAAGCCTTCTCCTTCATCTAGATCGTTCGATCACGATCGCGTGGCCGAAAACCGCACCTCATTTGGACTCTCCTAGCTCCCTCTATGCCTATTTAAAGACCCCTCCGAATCCGGATCTTCTTCTCCCCTCAAAACCCTAAAATTCTACCCGCGCCGGCCGGACATGTCCGCCCCGACCGGACGCATCGCTGCCGCTGCCCGCAGCCAGTGGCGTGGCGCCACGTGGCGCGCCGCCGCCCGCACCCTCACCGGCCCGCTCAGCCCGGGGAGAGCCCTCGCGGGCCCCACGCCAGCCGCCGCCTCCTCCGCAACCCCGCCGCCTTGCCCGGCGCTCGCCGCGCTCGCCGGCCCCGTCGCCTCTGCCGCCTCGCCCGCCGTGCCGCCCGGAAGCCTCGCCGCCGCCACCGCGCGCCATCGCCGCCGCCTCCCCGCCGGCGCGCGCGCCGCCCGCCGCCGCACCGCCTCCCGCGCCCCACTCCGGCCACCGCGGCCCGCAGCTCCGGCGAGAGCCCCGGCGGTCCTCGATCTGCGTGCCCCGATCCAGATCCGGTGAACAGTAAATCCTAGATCCGGAGGTTGTTTTTCTTCTAAGTCCCAGAAATTCCAGATCCAAGTGCTCTTGTTCATAACCTCGTAACTTTGCATCTGTAGCTCCGATTCATGCATATAGCATATCAAAATGTTCATCTCAGGGAGTACATCATTTCATTCCATTGCATCATTTTCATTTAAAGTCATCTTGATGCCCGAAATGCTGTTAGAAGAGGGGTACTTGAGATAATTGTCAGATCTGCTACTCCATTTAGACTTTTGTCATTTTTGCCATGATTATTGTGTGCATGATATGCCCTGATGCTCTACATATGTTTTGTTAAGGGTTCTGCCATCTCTCCAGAGGTGCAACCCATGTATTTTTGTGACGTGTGTGGTGCCTAGTGCAAGCTTGCAAAGTGGTGCACTTGCTAATTCTGTTTTCAGGGACTTAGCATTTCCACTAAGTCCTTGAGCTGTTTAGTTCATGATGCCATATGTTCATGTTGTTTCCTAGTGATCCATGCCTCTTTTGAGGATGATCAGTAAGTATGTTTTATTAATCTTGTAGTGCTCTATCCATCCGTGTCTTTATTTGCAGTTATGGAGACCCTAGCTTGAGTCAATTGACCTCTACTTTTGCTACTTTGTGAATCTGGGCAGATTGTCAACTTGTTTGCAATTTTGCCGATGTTGTTGTAGTTGATCCGTGCATGCTATGTTATTGTTCTTTCCTTGTCTAGCTTGCATTTTGTGTGTTCTTGATAGATGTATGCTTATCTTGTCATGAATTGCACCGTAGTGAGTGCATCGAGCTCGTAAACATGCCTACTTGAGTTATGTTTTAGTATGTGCCAGTTTTCACAAGTCTGAAAACTGATTATGCTTTTTCTATGTTCACATGCTTGTTAATATATTTTTCTGATCCATTTTGGCTCAAGGTCACTAAGGTACTTTTGTTAAGCTTTTTGAGTAACTCCATGCCATATTTTACTTTGCCATGTTCAGGTCCTGTAGCATGTAATTTTGTTGCTCCGAAGAGTGCTACTTGGTCTGAAATTTCAGACAAGTGTTAATTTCACCAAGTCTGAGATCTGTTTACCATATGCATTTTTTCCATGCTTGTTTGAACCTGTTAATGGATGAATTGGCCGAAGCTCAGTGCTAGACTTTTGTTAAGCATCTTGAATGCATCCCTGCCATGTATTTTGTTGTCATGTTTGGGTGTTGTAGCATGTTCATCTCATTGCATTTAGATGACTACTTGCTGTAAATCGCAGACCGGTGTCATATTTGAATCGCTTGCCATTTTCAAACCGTAACTCCGATTCCGGCGTTCTTTATATCGTTTTCAAGCGATTTCATCTCATCTTTCCAGTGGCACACTTGGATTCCCAAGTTGAGGCCAGGTTCATGCATTTTCCTGTCATATCTTGCATATGCTTCCCTCATCGCATCCCGCATAGCATATCATCAATGCATCATATTGTTTGATCCTTGCACGTGGTTGATTGTGTCCTTGTTGCTTGTTTGTCTTGTTTGGGTAGAGACGGGAGACGAGTTCGCTAATGAGGAGCCCGTTGAGTTTGCTTTCGAGGATCCAGTCAACTCTGACAGCTTTGCAGGCAAGATGATCATACCCTCGAAATCACTACTATCTTTGCTTTGCTACGATGCCTACCACTTGCTTTCAAGCCTCCCAAATTGCCATGTCAAACCTCTAACCCACCATGTCCTAGCAAACCGTTGATTGGCTATGTTACCGCTTTGCTCAGCCCCTCTTATAGCGTTGCTAGTTGCAGGTGAAGATTGGAGACTGTTCCTTGTTGGAACATTTATTTACTTGTTGGAATATCATTATATTGCCATGTTATCTTAAATGCATCTATATACTTGGTTAAGGGGTGGAAGGCTCGACCTCTCACCTAGTGTTTTGTTCCACTCTTGCCGCCCTAGTTTCCGTCATATCGGTGTTATGTTCCCGGATTTTGTGTTCCTTACGCGGTTGGGTTATAATGGGAACCCCTTGATAGTTCGTCTTGATTAAAGCTTTTCCAGCAATGCCCAACCTTGGTTTTACCATTTGCCACCTAGCCTTTTTTTCCCTTGGGTTTCCGGAGCCTGAGGGTCATCTTATTTTAACCCCCCCGGGCCAGTGCTCCTCTGAGTGTTGGTCCAAATAGAGCCACTTGCAGCGCCACCTCGGGGCAACTCGAGGGTTGGTTTTAGTTGTACGTAGTGTTCATCTGAGTGTGCCCTGAGAACAAGATATGTGCAGCTCCTATCGGGATTTGTCGGCACATTCAGGCGGTGTTGCTGGTCTAGTTTTAACCTGCCGAAATGTCTTGAAGAACCGAGGTACCGAGTCTGATCGAAACGTCTTGGGAGGAGGTCTATTCCTTCATTGACCGTGAGAGCTTGTCATGGGCTAAGTTGGGACTCCCCTGCAGGGATTTGAACTTTCGAAAGTCATGCCCGCGGTTATGGGCAGATGGGAATTTGTTAATGTCCGGTTGTAGATAACTTGAACCTTAACTTAATTAAAATGAATCAACTGAGTGTGTTACCGTGATGGCCTCTTCTCGGCGGAGTCCGGGAAGTGGACACGGTGTTGGAGTAATGTTTTCCGCAGGATTGCCCTCTTTAGTTATGCGTTCGCGCTTTGCCTTCTCTTCTCGCTCTCTTTTGCGAATAGGATAGCCACCATATATGCTAGTCGCTTGTTGCAGCTCCACATATTTACCTTGCCATTCCTATTGAGCTTAAATAGTCTTGATCGCGAGGGTGCGAGATTGCTGAGTCCCTGTGGCTCACAAATTACTATTACACCAGATGCAGGGCCTGATGATTCAGCTCCAGATGGCGCGCTCGAGCTCAAGTGGGAGTTCGACGAGGACTCTCAACGTTACTATGTTTCCTTTCCTGATGATCAGTAGTGGTGCCCTGTTAGGGGTGATCGGGACCGTGTCGCATGTTGGGTTATCTTTTATTTTTGCGCCGTAGTCGGGCCATGAGTGTTTGGATGATGTAATGTTATTTATGTACTTGATTGACGTGGCGAGTGTAAGCCAACTATGTTATCCCTTTTTATTATCTATATTACATGGGATGTTGTGAAGATTGCCTAACTTGCGACATATGCCTTCAATGCGATTATGCCTCTAAGTCGTGCCTCGACACGTGGGAGATATAGTCGCATCGAGGGTGTTACAAGTTGGTAATCAGATCCTTCCCCGACCTTAGGAGCCCCCATTGCTTGATCGTTTTTAGCGGCCGAGTTGTGTCTAGAAAAATGTTTTGAGTCATTTAGGAATTATATATCGGAGAGTTTAGGAATTCTTTTTACTTCCTAGTCTCCTCATCTCTCTGGTAAGGCATCCTGACGTAGAGTTTTGACTCTTCTCTTCTCAAATTTCACAAAAAAAAAATTTAGGATCACACGGGTATCTTGGAATCGTTCCGATGGTTTTATGATGAGAACATTGTCTTGGTGCCTCATGTCAGGGGTTTAGTGGAAGTGTCCCGGGGAGTTGAGCTCTGAGGTGTTGTCGTCATAATTTTATCGTTGCAGTTCTGGAATACCTGAGTCTAGTACGCCGACATCGAAAATCTCTTTTGTGCAGTTTGTTGGTGAGATAACCTTGACGCCACCCAGTACTGGGGCCGGAGTTCGGGAGTATCGCCATAACTTGTATAACGGATGCTTTTCGAAGGTTGAGGTAGATGGTTTTCGAAGGTTTCTCGGTTATGTGTTGAAGGATGGATACAGCTGGATGTAGGAATTGCTAGATTTGGGTGAGATATTATGCTTCCCCTGTATCCCCAACACCTGATTGCATAACCCGAAAGGTTCGGGAGTTTCATAGGTGGGAATTCTAGTAGCTCTAGTTCTTCTTCCACGGATATTGGTTTGAGATTGGGATTTCTTACCGACTATTCGTTCTTGATCCGTACCTTGTTGATTTATTTCTCTACCTGAATTCACCGTACCAGAGGATCCTGTCGAACAAGAGCGCTTCAAGCGCAGGCTTATGGCCACAGCAAATAGCCTGAAGAAAAAGCAGCAGCAGCTTCAAGCTGATCAAGATCTGCTAGCTGACAAATGGACTGAAGTCCTCGCGGCCGAGTAATATAAACTCGAGCGTCCCTCCAAGAGCTATCCAAGGCGCAGGTTACTTCCCCGACTGGAGGAAGAAGCGTATGAAACGGCTGATCGGCCACCTCGTGGCTGCGATAGAGAGGCATTCCAGCCAAAAGCTCATCCTCCACCCCAACGCCATTCAAATAAAAAGGCATGGGGAGATACGCCAGACCTGCGAGACATATTGGAGGACAAAGCAAAGCATTCAAGATCGATCTATGGATCACGAGGGCGCACCACTCTACAAGACGATAAATGTCACGCCGGATACAATAAAAGCAAATCCGGCCGGGCCGAACACAGCGGGCGTGACCCATCCGAGCTGCGTCGCGATATAGCCCAATACAGAGGCGCCGCGCACCCCTTATGCTTCACAGATGAAGTGATGGAACATCAATTCCTAGAAGGTTTCAAACCTGTAAACATTGAATCATACGACGGCACTACAGACCCCGCGGTATGGATTGAGGACTTCCTCCTCCACATCCACATGGCCCACGGTGATGACTTACACGCCATCAAGTACCTCCCACTAAAACTCAAAGGACCAGCGCAGCACTGGCTTAATAGCTTGCCAGCGGACTCCATTAGCTATTGGGAAGATCTGGAAGCTGCATTGCTCGACAACTTTCAAGGCACTTATGTGCGACCACCAGATGCCGATGACTTGAGCCACATAATTCAGCAGCTAGAAGAGTCGGCCAGGCAATTCTGGACTCGGTTCCTTACAAAGAAAAATCAAAACGTCGACTGTCCGATTGCGGAGGCCTTAGCGGCTTTCAAGCACAACATCCGAGACGAGTGGCTAGCCCGGCACCTTGGTCAGCAAAAGCCGAAATCTATGGCAGCCCTCACGACGCTCATGACCCTCTTTTGTGCGGGAGAAGACAGCTGGTTGGCTCGCAGTAATAACATATCAAAGAACCATGGTACTCCAGATACCAAGGACGGCAATAGCAGGTCACGTCGCAACAAGCATAAGCGCCGCATTAGCGGCGAAAGTACTGAGGATACGGCAGTCAATGCCGGATTCAAAGGCTCTAAACCCGGTCAGCGGAAAAAGCCATTCAAACAAAGTACGCCGGGTCCGTCCAGCTTGGACCGTATACTCGATCGCTCGTGTCAAATACACGACACCCTAGACAAGCCAGCCAATCACACCAACAGGGATTGTTGGGTGTTCAAGCAGGCCAGCAAGTTAATTGCGGAACACAAGGACAAGGGGCCGCATAGCGATGACGAGGAAGAACCTCGGCAGCCGCACACTGGAGGACAGAAGAGGTTTCCCCCGCAAGTGCGGACGGTGAACATGATATACGCAACCCACATCCCCAAGAGGGAGCAAAAGCGTGCGCTCAGGGACGTATATGCGTTGGAGCCAGTCGCCCCAAAGTTCAACCCTTGGTCCTCCTGTCCGATCACCTTCGATCGCAGGGACCACCCCACTAGTATCCGTCATGGCGGATTCGCCGCACTGGTCCTAGAACCAATCATTAACGGATTTCATCTCACCCGAGTCCTTATGGACGGCGGCAGCAGCCTGAACCTGCTTTATCAGGACACAGTGTGCAAAATGGGTATAGACCCCTCAAGGATAAAACCCACAAAAACGACCTTTAAAGGCGTCATTCCAGGCGTAGAGGCCCACTGCACAGGCTCAATTACACTGGAAGTGGTCTTCGGATCCCCGGATAACTTCCGAAGCGAAGAGTTAATCTTCGATATAGTCCCGTTCCGTAGTGGTTATCACGCGCTGCTCGGACGAACCACATTTGCTAGATTCAATGCGGTACCACATTATGCATACCCCAAGCTCAAGATGCCAGGACCTTGCGGAGTTATTACAGTCAATGGCAACACAGAGCGCTCTCTTTGAATAGAGGAGCACACCGCGGCCCTCGCAGCAGAAGCGCAAAGCAGCCTCTCAAGGCAATCTACCAGTTCGGCGTTTCAAAGCCCGGACACCTTCAAGCGCACTCGGGGCAATCGGCAAACAAACCACCTGGCACGATCTGAGCTCGCGTAGCAATACGGCGGCCATCCCAATCCCAGCCCAACGGCGTTGTTCGTGCCGCGCGTACATAATTACGCATTAAAAATACCATGGGCACAGATGGGGAGGGGGAGGCAAAACTACGGCATGCCCCAAAACGCGGCCTAAACCGTACCAGGGGCTTCCCGTTTGGTTATTTTTCTTTTTCTTTTAGGACTTCAATCTCTGGAAACACTGCCCGACAGCTCTATTGCCGAACACATGATATAGCAACCAAGGAGGTCGACAACTACGGAATTCCAAGGTGGATATAATTCCTCAGCTTGCCCTTGGAAGGGACATAGTCCTACTCTTTTTCTTATTACACTATCTGTATCACTCTGCTTTAATGCAATTTTTTCAATATACAATACATGACATTACGACTATTATCGCATTTTTGTTATATATATACATATCTATGTGTTCATTAATAACGCCTAGCAACCGTACACTTTGGTACGGCCAATGCACTAGGGGCTTACGTACCCACAATATGGTGTGAAAAGTCCAAACACTTCCACATGTGCGGCACCCCGAACTTATAGCATTATATGCATCAGCTCCGAATCATGTCTTTGGTCAAATGTTGGGTTTGCCCGGCTCCTATGTTTTGGTACCTTACGTTCCGCTCTATCGGCTAAGGTAGCGCTAGGAGAACTACTACGATTGTGCCCCGGTTTCTGCCGGGCTGAGCACCTCAGTAGAGAAAGCTAAAACTGACTGTCATGATAAGGCGAGAGACTGGTCGCTGTTCGGCGAGGTTTTTCGAGTCCCTAAAGACTTATGCCGCTTAGGGCGAGGGGCCGGCTCCGCCCGGCTTATAGGCGTGTATCGCAGCCCGAATTCATGCCTGCAGGTCGACTCTAGAGGATCCCCGGGTACCGAGCTCGAATTCTATGGCTAAGTGAGAGTGATAAAGCATTATTAGTCCGGTTGCCTTGTTCGTTGTGCTGAGCACCTCCCTCGAAGGACCCAAATATGGGAACAAGAGTGCTCAGGTTTATCCCGAACACCCCAGCACTCGTGGCATGGGGGCAGAAGCCGAGGACTAGCCATCTCTCAGATTGGATAAACAGCCAAACAGAAGGTAATATTTTAAATTCAAACAAGCGTTGCATAGCGCATATGGAACATGTTTTCATAAATACAGGATAAAACGAGCGAGTTTACTCAAATATTACATCTTTCGAGCACTCATCCGCGATGAGATGGGCACCCGGCAGAACACCCTCGTAGTACATCTCGGGGTGGCGGTGCTCCCTGCCCTCCAGCGGCCCCTCCTTGACCAGCTTCACGGCGTCTAGCTTGACCCACTGCAATTTCACATGGGCAAAAGCCCGGCGTGCACCTTCAATGCAGACGGATCGCTTGACGACCTCCAGCCGTGGGCAGGCATCCACAAGCCGCCTCACCAGGCCGAAGAAGCTGTTCGGAAGGGCGTCGCCAGGCCACAGCCGGACTATAAAGCCCTTCATGGCCTGATCGGCCGCCTTATGTAGGTCGACCATCTGCTTCAGCTGGTCGCTCATCGGCACCGGATGTTCGGCCTCAGCATACTGATACCAGAACAGCTTCTCCGTCGAGCTTCCGTCCTTGGCCTGATAAAATTGTGCGGCATCAGACACACTGCGGGGCAAATCTGCGAATGCTCCTGAAGAGCTCCGGATCCGGGTAAGTAATCGGTAATTTACTTTTACATGCTTGCTTTGCATATAGAAAGCCTTACCCGCCGCTATCTTCTTCATCACGTCGATCTCCTGGAGGGCCTTCTGGGCCTCGGCCTTGGCACTCTTTGCACTCTCAAGGGCCGCGGCAAGCTCAGACTCCCGCGTCTTCGAGTCAAGCTCCAACGCCTCGTGCTTTGTCACGAGAGCCTGGAGCTCTTGCTGCACCTCGCCCACCCGGGCCTCGTGCTTCCTTCGCTCGGTGTGCTCCTTGGCCGCTGTATCTTCAGCCTTGGTTAGCGCTTGCTTCAGGGTCGCCACCTCGGTCGAGGTCCCTGGCAAACATACAATGATCCTGTCATTTGGCAATCACGTCCTTTTTCTCATATATACATATCTATAGACGGGGTATTACTTACCCTTGTTCTCATTGAGCTGCCTCTTAGCAAGGCCGAGCTCTTTCTAGGACCCCTCGAGGGCCTCCTTCAGTACGGCGACCTCTGCAGTTAGTGCGGCGGACGCCAGCAGCGAAGCCTGCATATGCATATTGACATACTTATATTAGACTCCTACGATGTTATTTGATCCTCTATTCGGCTTTTCTTTGTGAACACTGAACAAAGCATCAGGGGCTACTGTCTATGCGGCAATATTCCTACTACATTTTAAAACACTTACCTCAAAGCCTGTTAAAAGGCTGCCACAGGCTTCAGTCAATCCTCTCTTGGCGGACCGAACCTTCTGGATGACCGCACTCATGATAGTGTGGTGCTCCTCATCGATGGAAGCGCTGTGAAGCGCTTCCAGCAGGTTGTCCGGCGCCTCTGGATGGACAGAGGTCACCGGCACAAGCGTTTCACCCCCCTTAGAAGGAGGCCGCCTGCCCGAGTCCGGAATCGCTGGAGGGTCCGGCATGGTGTTCGGCTGAGGGCCAAACTCGGAGCTCTCGGGGGCCCCGTCCCCGCGGCTCCCGAAGTCCGGAAGGTCGCCTTGAGGCGCCTCGGGGACTGTCTCCCCTCGATCCGGTGCCTCTTGAGACAACACCTCGGCGTCGTCGGCAGGATGGGGGGGAGGTAGTGGTCGGGACTGGATCTCTATCCATGTCCGACGAGCCCAGGGAGCCGTCCGATGATACCTCGATATTGGCTCGGGGCGGCCTGCATAATTGTGTTCGGCGTTAGGGAAAGCAGTGCGACAAAGGAATCCTATGGGTAACTTTGGCATCCGAATACTTACGATCTCCCCGGGGGCTTGACCCTGGGCAACCACTTGCCTTCGCCTTCATCGGTGGCGGTGGAACTGTCCGGAAGGACAGTCCTTCCCTTCTTGGACCCTCCGGCCTCCCCAGTTGGGGCGGCCTTCCTTTTCTTGTCTCCCCCAGTCGGTGGGGGAGCATCTTCTTCCTCATCTTCGGGGAAGAGTTCGCCAGAGAGTCATCGGACGGCGAGTCCGACCACGCCTGGTGTCGGGAACTCTTTCGAGCTCCCTTGGCCTTCTTGGTGTTCTCCGGCACCTTATAAGGGACTGAAGTCAGCATCTTCGCCAGAAGAGCATCTGCGGGGCCTTCGGGCAAGGGAGCCGGACAGTCGATCTGTCCGGCCATCTTCTGCCAGTCCTGTCAAAGGTACGGGAGTTTAGATCCCGCATAGAGTCAATCTATATAAAAAACAAGTATCCTGTAAAAGGTAAAGCAGCTTACCGCACTGGCTTGGCGCTTCGCGCTGAATCCGCGATCCTCAGTAATAGGGGGAGGGACCTCGGTGCTTTTGAACAGCACCCTCCAGGCGTCTTCATGAGTCGTGTCGAAGAGCATGTTCAGAGTCCGGTGCTGCGCCGGATTGAATTCCCACAAGGTGAACTCCCGTTGTTGGCACGGGAGTATCCGACGGATGAGCATAACTTGGACTATGTTGATGAGCTTGAGCTTCTTGTCCAGCATGTTTTGGATACATGTTTGGAGTCCGGTCAGCTCTTTCGAATTACCCCAGGACAGGCCCTTCTCTTTCCATGAGGTGAGCCACATGGGGATGCCAGATCGAAACTCGGGGGCCGCTACCCATGCGGGGTCGCGCGGCTCGGTGATATAGAACCACCCCGATTGCCACACCTTTATGGTTTCCACAAAGGAGCCCTCGGGCCATGTTATGTTGGGCATCTTGTCCACCATGGCGCCTCCGCACTCCGCCTGGCGGCCTCCCACCACCTTCGGCTTGACATTGAAGGTCTTCAGCCACAAGCCAAAGCGGGGCTTGATGCGGAGGAAGGCCTCGCACACGACGATAAACGCCGAGATATTGAGGATGAAGTTCGGGGCCAGATCGTGGAAATCCAGGCCGTAGTAGAACATGAGCCATCGAACGAAGGGATGGAGAGGGAATCCCAGTCCACGGAGGAAATGGGTGAGGAATACTACCTTCTCATGGGGCCTGGGGGTGGGGATGAGTTGCCCCTCATCTGGAAGCCGGTGCGCGATGTCGTCGGGCAGGTATCCGGCTCTCCTTAGTTTCTTGATGTCTCCCTCCGTGACGGAGGAGACCATCCACTTGCCTCCCGCTCCGGACATGGTTGGAGAGGGTTGAGGAGGAAGTGTGGGCTTGGGCGCTAGAGCTCGAGTGTGCGGGAGCGGATGAGCAAAGGAGGAAGAAGGCGTGGATAGAAAGGTGAATCATTATCCCTTTATATGGGCGGATGAAACCGAGCGTCCCCACTTGCTTGGTAAAACTCGCTTATCCCCCAAGCGCCGCAATTGATGGCGCGGTTGGGTTACCCACGCCCGTATTGATGAGAATCCCGTAATAAGGGGAAACGATCTCTGCTTTGACAAGACGTGTCGAAAAACTGCCTCGCGTTATGTGCGGGGCTGGTTAAAAGAAACGGTTCGAATAATCACCGGGCCATGACATAACGTCATGTTGCCAGAACAAGCCAGCAAATTAGATCTGCGAAAATATTATTCTCTCTACGGTGGAATGTGGAACTTATTTTGCAGGGTCAGACACTACCCTCGTATTCAACTTCTTCTGTGATGTAATCGGAGAAGGAACCCGCCTTGCAATGCCGAAGACAACACTGCGCACCGGACTCATTGTCATTGAAGCCTGGTTCAGGGGCTACTGAGGGAGTCCTGGATTAGGGGGTCTCCGGACAGCCGGACTATCTCCATTGGCCGGACTGTTAGACTATGAAGATACAAGATTGAAGACTTCATCTCGTGTCCGGATGGGACTCTACTTGGCGTGGAAGGCAAGCTAGGCAATACGTATATGGATATCTCCTCCTTTGTAACTGACCTTGTGTAACCCTAACCCTCTCCGGTGTCTATATAAACCAAAGGGTTTTAGTCCGTAGGACAACAATCACAACATACAATCATACCATAGGCTAGCTTCTAGGGTTTAGCCTCTCTGATCTCGTGGTAGATCTACTCTTGTACTACTCATATCATCAATATTAACCAAGCAGGACGTAGGGTTTTACCTCCATCAAGAAGGCCCGAACCTGGGTAAATCTTCGTGTCCCCTGCCTCCTGTTACCATCCGGCCTAGACGCATAGCTCGGGACCCCCTACCCGAGATCCGCCGGTTTTGACACCGACACCAACCTTTCCTGATTAGGCTGAGGGAATTTTATAAGTGCATAATCGATCTGCTTCTTGAGTAATCTGGATCCGAGTCAAACGTCATGATTTTCCTCACAAAATTTTCTAAAAGGAAAACAATCTGCAATGGCGATCCGAATCCGACTCAAGCTGTCAAATTAACAGGCCCCTCAAATACTTCTACGTGGAAACGATCAGCACTAGGGCGATCCGAAACCAAATATTTCTTCTCAAACATTTCTGTACAGAAACAATCAACTATGAAAGCGATCCGAATCCAAATCCAGCACCAGCAATTTGCCTCCAAATATTTTTATACGGAAACGATCTGCTATGGGAGCGATTCGAATCCAAACCATGCACTGGTTGATCTGCCTATCAAATATTTATTACATGCCACGACTGGATTGGTAAACCAATCTAAAACAACCCGAGGCAACAAATGGATTCGGTGTAAACCGATCTTTTAACTTGAGGCAACCACATGTGAGAAAAGAGTATGTCAAAGATCTCATCATTTCTTACCATTAGAGCACATGGCCGTGTCGACGCGGCCGCCGGGAGGCAATGTATACTACGAGATTTTGGTGATTAGCAGGGTAAGGATAGTAGGGCTTCACCATCAGGAACTATGCGGGAGTTGCATGTTCAGGTCTCCATGCATGCGAGCAGCCTGGCGGCGGCCAACCCGTGTGCGCCTCTCCCTCCTGTACATGGGAGGAGATGAGCCTTTTATAGCCAGAAGTTAGGGTACAAAGGAGCAGCTCGTACAGCACGGCCGCCACCGTTTTTCTGTTGAAGCCGAGCATGATCCTACCTACAAACCAGGTGCTTATGTTTATCCCTCCCATCGGGTGTGCTAATGTTTATCCTGGCTAATTAAGGATTAATTATGAAAAGTGTACGCAGTTGGACGCTCGCAACACATGAGTACACGCTGACCTGATCGATCACGTTTGGGGTCGTGTACTGGTGCTATTGTGCGTCTACACCCATCATTATACGTACACTATACATGCCTAGCCACGGCTCTTTGCGCCTGTTGTGCATGCTGACACATAGGACTAGTAGTTGTACGTGAGGCACAATCCATGCATGTACATGCAACACTGATTAATCATGGGACTTGCTAATAACTAGTGCCTAGCGCACGTATGTGTATTACTAGCACCACATCCATTGCTTTATCCTTTCTTTCTATTTTTTAAAATCTTTCTTTTACCAAGGCTAAACACATGGCCTAGCAAACTGGCCCATGTAAGCATACTCAGCCAACTTTATTATGGATGGTGACAAAATTTCGTCGAACAAGATCCAAGAACCAAGATTTATCCCTCAACTATGAGGGGAGGTAAGGAACCGTCATCTAGCTCTGCACTTGATTCACCTTCTGTTTTGAGTAAGCTTGCGACACCTAGGCCCGCTTCTGCTATTAATTCTGATATGTCACATGTTATTGATGATGCCACTTCTGCTATGCATGATACTTATGATGAAACTACTTCTATGCTTGATACTACTATGCCACTTGGTGAATTTCTTGGTGAACAACTTTCTAGGGCTAGAGAGAATGAAATTATTGAAACTGATAATACTGATGAAAATGATGATGAAGATTCTCCCCCTAGATATGAATTACATGTTGTGCCTGAGGGCTATGTTATGGATGAAGAAACTGCTAGAGATTTTCTTGTTTGCAATGATAGGAATGATCTTAAGGAATTATGAGCTAAGCTGAAACAAAATACTCTGAATGCTAGAATGAAATATGATCTTGCTTATACTACTTCACCTATCTTTGTTACTGATAAGGATTATGAATTCTCTGTCGACCCTGATATAATTACTTTGGTTGAATCTGATCCTTTCTATGGCTATGAATCTGAAAATGTTGTGGCACATCTTACTAAATTAAATGATATAGCCACCCTGTTCACTAATGATGAGAAAACTCGCTACTATTATATCCTTAAGATATTTCCGTTCTCATTAAAGGGTGATGCTAAGATATGGTTTAATTCTCTTGATCCTGGTTGTGTGCGTAGTCCTCAGGATATGATTTATTACTTCTCTGCTAAATATTTCCTTGCTCATAAGAAACAAGCTGCTTTAAGGGAAATATATAATTTTGTGAAAATTAAAGAAGACAGTCTCCCACAAGCTTGGGGGAGGCTTCTCCAATTACTTAATGATTTGCCTGATCATCCTCTTAAGAAAAATGAAATACTTGATATCTTTTATAATGGACTAACCGATGCTTTCAGAGACCACCTGGATAGTTGTGGTGGTTGTGTTTTCAGGGAAAAAACACCAGATGAAGCTGAAAGTTTATTGAATAATATGTTGACCAATGAAAATAATTGGACACTTCCTGAGCCAACTCCTAAGCCAACTCCGAAGAAGAGGGGTGTTCTATTTCTCAGTCCTGAAGATATGCAAGAGGAAAAGAAATCTATGAAGGAAAAATGTATAAAAGCTGAAGATGTTAAGAATTTACCTCCTGTTGAAGAAATACATGGTCTTAATTTACCGCCAGTTGAAGAAATACATGGTCTTAATAACCCGACACAGGTAGTAAAGGTAAATTCTCTCTATAGATATGATAAAGCTGAAATCCCTCCTACTAAGTTTGCTAGCCAATGCTTAGATGAGTTTGATAACTTTATGCTTAAGCAAGAAGATTTTAATGCTTATGTTGGTAGACAATTGAAACATAATGCTTATATGATTGAACACTTGAGTGATTATATGGCTAATGTTAAAGGTGAACTAAAACTGATTAGTAAACATGCTTCTATGGTTACCACTCAAGTAGAACAAGTAGTTAAAGCTCAGAATGATTTGCTCAATGAATTGAATAGTAAAAATAATGATTTTACTCTTAGAGTGGCTACTAGAACTGGTAAAATGACTCAGGAACCTTTGTATCCTGAAGGCCATCCTAAGATAATTGAGCAGGATTCTCAGAGAAATAATGTAGATGCACCTAGTCCTTTTAAGAGGAAGAAAAATAAAAATGATAGGACTTTGCATGCTTCTAGTGAACCTGTTATTGGCACACCTGAGAATCCCAATGATATCTCTATTTTTGATGTTGAAACACAATCTGGTAATGAGCATGACCCTAGTGATAATGTTAATAATGATGTTCATGTTGATGCTCAACCTAGTAATGATAATTATGTAGAGATTGAACCCGCTGTTGATCTTGATAACTCACAATAAAAGAATCAACATTATGATAAGAGAGACTTTGTTGCTAGGAAGCACGGTAAGGAAAGAGAACCATAGGTTCAGAAACCCATGCCTTTTCCTCCTAAACCATCCAAGAAAAAGGATGATGAGGATTTTGAGCGCTTTGCTAAAATGATTAGACCTATCTTCTTGCGTATGCGTTTGACTGATATGCTTAAAATGAATCATTATGCTAAGTACATGAAAGATATTGTTACTAATAAAAGAAAGATACTGGAAGCTGAAATTTCCACCATGCTTGCTAATTATACTTTTAAGGGTGGAATAGCACAGAAACTTGGAGATCCCGGAGTACCAACTATACCATGCTCCATTAAAAGAAACTATGTTAAAACTGCTTTATGTGATCTTGGAGCCGGTGTTAGTGTTATGCCTCTCTCTTTATATCGTAGACTTGATTTGAATAAGTTGGCACCTACTGAAATATCTTTGCAAATGGCTGACAAATCAACTGCTATACCTGTCGGTATTTGTGAGGATGTGCCTGTTGTGGTTGCAAACATTACTATTGTAACGGACTTTGTTATTCTTGATATTCTCGAGGACGATAGTATGTCTATTATTCTTGGAAGACCCTTTTTGAATACTGCAGGGGCTGTTATTGATTGCACCAAAGGCAATGTCACTTTTCATGTTAATGGTAATGAGCATACGGTACACTTTCCGAGGAAACAACCTCAAGTCCACAGTATCAATTCTACTGGAAAATTTTCAACAATTACCATTGGAGGTTTTGAATTTCCTCTTCCTACTGTCAAGAAGAAATATGATATTCTTATTGTTGGGGATGTGCATATCCCCTTTGAGGTAACCTAGTGTTATTCGAAAATTCTCCGGTTCCATGTTACTCGGTATGAGTTTGTTAACAAGACCTGATCAACCTTGTTAGTGGATTCCTTTTGATGAGCATGAGATGGATGAATTTAGAAAACACAACTCTCTGTACGCTCTTTTTACTTTCTGTTGTTTATATTAAATAAAGCAAAAATAGTTTTTTTCTGTCTGTTTTCTAAATTATCAATGCAACAAAAAATACCCCAAAAATAAAAGTTCTCCAAATGCCCTGGAATTTAAATATGATTTTTTCTGGAATATTTGAGAATATCTGACACTAAGAACACAGCAGGGGGAGCAAGTGAAGGAAATATGCCCTAGAGCCAATAATAAAGTTATTATTTATTTCCTTATTTCATGATAAATGTTTATTATTCATGCTAGAATTGTACTAACCGGAAACATAATACATGTGTGAATACATAGACAAACATAAGTGTCACTAGTATGCCTCTACTTGACTAGCTCGTTAATCAAATATGGTTAAGTTTCCTAACCATAGACATGAGTTGTCATTTGATTAACGGGATCACATCATGAAAGTGCATTATATCGACTAGAGGGGGTGAATAGGCGATTTTTATAAATTCTTCACCGAGGAATTTCAGGGTGAGGAAATTCCTTAGCGGAGAACTACTTGCAGTGGAATAAGTACTCAAAAGTAAACATAACAGAACACAAGCATGGTCATCGTGATGAAATGAAGACAAACACAGAGTACGGAAAGCGTAAACACAGGATAACACAGGATAAGACAAACAGACTAAGGAAATTGAATTGAGGAAATTGAGAAAGTCTTCAGTCAAAGTCTTCAAACAGATATGAACAATCACTCAACACATAAATGAGGAAATGGAAGGGTTGATGAAATGGAACCAGGTAGCTTGGTGAAGACAATGATTTGGTAGGCCAGTTCCAACTGCTGTGACATTGGTACGTCTGGTTAGGGCAGCTAGGTATTTAAACCTGAGGACACACAGTCCCGGACACCCAGTTCTGAACACGCAGTTCAGAACACTCAGTCCTCACCGTATTTCCCTTGAGCTAAGGTCACACAGACCTCACCCAATCACTCGTGGTAAGTCTTCAGGTGACTTCCGAACCTTCACAGACTTGGTCACTTGGCGATCCACAATTCCTCTTGGATGCTCTAGACCATGACGCCTAACCGTCTGGAAGATGCACAGTCTTCAAAGGTAACAAGCATCGGATCCATGCAGGATCAATCTCTTCAGTGATGCTCAATCACTTGGGGTTTGTAGGTGTTTGGGTTTGGGTTTTCCTCACTTGATGATTTTCACTCAAAGTCCTCGGAGGATGGGATGCTCTCAAACGACAAGTGTCAGTTTCTCTCGGAGCAGCCAACCAGCTAGTGGTTGTAGGGGGCGGCTATTTATAGCCTAGGGAGCAGCCCGACATGATAAGACATAAATGCCCTTCAATGATATGACCGTTAGATGGGTAGATATTTTGGGACAGCTGGCGCATAGCACAACAACAGTCGGAATTTTGAGTATCAAAATCCTCAGGGCTATCATGTTCCTCACTGTGTAGGAAATCCGCACTGGCGAATTCCTAACTCCTCAGTCAGAACAAATTCCTCAGAGACCAGAAGAACTTCGTCTCTATCACTGAAGAAATTGACTGAACTGTATGAGATTTCCAATGGCTTCACTCGAAGGGATTGGTAGGTGTAGGATTTTGAGTTGAGCATCACTTGGGAATTTTTCCTTAGTATTTCCTCGACCCCCTTTAACAGTACGGTGTTTTCTATGACTCAAGAAAGAGAAAATGAAATTACAAAAACAAAAGTCTTCACGCTTCATGTTCCTCGAATGAATACCAAGTCTTCAAGGTCACATCAATTTCTTCACTTTCAAAGTCTTCAGAAAGTCTTCAGAAATTCAAAGTCTTCAGTCAAAGAACTTCATTTTTAGGGGTCGACTTTCTCTGTAAATATCAAGTTCCTCATAGACTTATAGACCCGTGTACACTCACAAACGCATTAGTCCCTTAACCTATAAGTCTTCAATAAACCAAAATCACTAAGGGGCACTAGATGCACTTACAATCTCCCCCTTTTTGGTGATTGATGACAATATAGGTTAAGTTTTCAACGGGGATAAACATATGAAGTGTAACTACTAATATTGAGGAATTTGATTGCAAGATATAGAAGAACTCCCCCTGAAGATGTGCATAGTGAGGAATTTGCTTTTGAAGCAATGCACACTTGAAGAGTTGAATCATGGAGATCTCCCCCTATATCTAGTAATTCATACACGCATTTGACATATAACAGTGAAGAATTTGAAATGCATGATGAAATATGGTGACTGATGTAATTCAGCATGCGTGCAATAATATTTAACAAGGAATAAGCATGCAGAAAAACACATCAAGAGTATCAGAGCACCATCGGGTTTAAGTTTACAACTCGATCCAATAAAAGTCTCAAAAGAACGAGAGTTGTAACTTGAAAAAAACGCCCATATAGAAAGACCCGCTTGAAGACTAACTCAAAATTCTCCCCCTTTGTCATCAAATGACCAAAAGGATCGAATATGAGGACTAACGCCCCTGAAGAATATCAAGTTGATGAAGGAGCGCCAGCGTAGTTGGGGTCGTTTGTCGTAGTAGG
Source organism: Triticum urartu (assembly GCF_003073215.2). Taxonomy (NCBI): domain Eukaryota; kingdom Viridiplantae; phylum Streptophyta; class Magnoliopsida; order Poales; family Poaceae; genus Triticum; species Triticum urartu. Next base: position 402,060,298 of record NC_053028.1, on the reverse strand, counting down.
GCCTGCCGCAGTGTCGTCCAAGTCTTCATTTTCATCAGTGTCGCGCGATGAAGAATATGAGCTGGCCACCAGAGAAGGAACCTTGACCTTCTTGAATTTCTTTGGTGGAGGTGCAGACCAGTCAAAATCTTCTTTGAGACCCATGTTCTTCAGATCTTCTTCACCATACAGATGTGACAGGATTGCTCAGGTGCGACCGAAGACTTGATGGAGGTAGTAGTGGTTTTTCTTCACCGCATTGTGTGTGGCAGTCATGTTGTGAAGAAGTGAACCAAACTGGCGCTTAACCCATTTGTGATTTTGATCCACCTTTTGGTGAAGACTAAGCAGAAGTTCACGGCCAGTCATCACACGCGGAGCAGTGGCTTGATGAGTGGACTTGGGTGCATTGGCAGAATCATGTGTGGCAGAGTCATCATTGGTGGAATAAGATGCTGCTTTGCGAAACTGACCATCCAATGGACGAATGCCTTCATCTATTACAGCTGGTGCCTTGCCCTTTCCATCAACTGAGGAATATGTCTGCTTGAGGATTTCAATTGGGGGTAAGTAGCTGAGGTGATTCTGGAAATCAGCTTTGTAGTTGAGTGAAGACCTTGCCCGAGGAATCTCATAATCCAAGGTGCATAAGACTTCAGCTCAAATGGAGACAGTGCAACATTTTCCATAGTCCTCATGAAGAAATCGTGATAATTGACAGGAATGCCATGAACGATGTTGAATACCAGATTCTTCATGATGCCAACAATTTCCTCATCAGATGAGTTATGGCCTTTGATAGGACTGATTGTCCTCGTAAGAATACGATAGACAGTTCTGGGCACGTACAACAATTCCTTCACGAGGAATTTGGTTCTTGGTGCTTGACCTGGCTTCAAAGGTTTCATCAGCACCTACATGTAATGATGTGTGAGCTCAGGTTCACTGTAGATGCAGCGAGCTTCTTCAAGAGGAGGACTGAGTGGTAGAGCACGAAGCAATTCAGAGGCTGGTGCAGTGTAGTGAGTGTTTTCAGACATCCAGTCCAACACCCAGGAATTCACATCTTCAGCATCTCCAGTGATGTGCAGCGTTGCATAGAATTGAAGAATCAGTTCTTCATTCCAATCACAGATGTCAGAGCAAAAGTTTAGCAGTCCAGCGTTGTGAAGAACACTAAGGACTGGTGCGAAGCACGGCAGAGATTTCATATCCACGTGAGGAATATGCTCATGGTAGAAGATCTTCTCCTTGTTGAACAGCACTGAGGAATAGAAATTGGCTTGACTAGCAGTCCAGAAACGCCTCTTCCTAATGCGAGCAGAGTTATATGGGTTGTAATCTTCGAAGAATACGTGCTCGCCGAAGAAATCATCAGTCTTGAACTTTTGCTTGCGTGAGAATGGGTCCTTTGGCTTCGGCAGAGGAGTGTCAGTGAGTTGCATCACGACCTCAGGAATCTCAATCGCAGGTTCTTCAGGCTAAGGAATTTCTGGTTCCTCCTCAGTGGCAGTCTGCGTCGTTGGTTGTTCAGCAGCAACAGTTTCTTCAGTGCTAGTGGCTGGAATTTCCTCATGGACAGATGCAGTGGGATGAGTTTCTTTAGAGCCCATTTGTACAGTTTGTGTGGGGGACTGAGGAATTTGCTGTAGAGGGGTGAACATTGGAGAGTTTGGATGCTGACTTTCCCAGAATTCATCACTGATTATGGGTGTGGAGCAACCAACGTCCACATTTTCATCTTCCATTTCTTCAATGCCAGTCTCTTCAGCTGTGAACTGAGGCATAGGCGAGGAGATGATAGGTGTTGAAGGGATCGCATCCACTTCAATTTCTTCATCCAACGGTTCAGACGAAGCAGTAGAAGAAGTATCTTCATCAGATCCGCTGGGGATCACATATTCTTCATCAAAAGGAACAAGATCCTTTGATGGCCTGGTTGAGATGGGAACAACATCAATGGGATTTGCAAATGAACTTGTCATAGGCTTCATTTTCTTCGGAGCTGAAGAATCTGAAGCAGTTGATGCTTTCCTTTTCTTCACTACAGCACGCTCTGCAGCCTTGGTCTTCTTCACATCTGATGCAGATGGAAGGATTGGAGTTGAAGTTGGTGCAGGAGCAGCTGAGGAATCTGGTTGATTTTCTTCAGGCACAACTGATGCAGTTGCCCTGAGTTCTTCATTTTCTTCAGGCGCACCAGTAGTGGGTGCCCTGGCAATTTCTTGTACTGCGCTTTCTTCACTCTGGAATGCAGTCATCAGCCCTGGAACTCACATTTTCTTCAGCAGCCTGATTGTCATCAGCGGTGCTGGCATTTTCTTCAGTAGGCTGAGCGGATGCATCAGCCTGAGGAATTTCCTGTTGCGTTGGGGCTACAACATTGGAGGTGAACTGTTGTGTGATCTTTACAAATCTGACTTTGGCTCCCAGCCAGTCAGCATAATAGCGATCAAATTCATCACTCAGTTTCTTGATTTCAGATTGGAGAGCAACAAGTTCTTCAGGTGAAAGCTTCAGAACGTTTTGCTTCAGAAAGCGCTCTTTCTTGTACTGCGCTTTCTTCACTCTCCTCCCCTGTTCAAACTTCCATTTCTCTTCTTGTATGAAGTGAGTCAACTTGTGACTTTGACCAGGAGTCAGCTTGAAATCAGGCAAGGGGGTGTTGGGGTCCTTGTGCCAAACTTCAATGTAGTCGAGGATCAACTTGGGATCCAAAAGCAGTGGCACCTCTGATCCTTTGGCTCTAGCGGCCCTGACTTGCCTGTCTCTGATGATTTCTGCAAGTTCATCATCATCAGCTTCGTCTTCTTCAGACGGTACTTGGAAAGCGACTTGTTTCTTTTGAGGACTTGGGTGAGGACCTCATCCAGCAGTGACCTTTGTCTTCAGTAGTGAGGGGCCAGCTGAGGAACTTGGTGCAGCTGAGGAACTAGCTGAGATACCTGAGGCAATGGAGATGCCTGCAGTCCTTTGGCACGAGGCGAGATGCACAGGTGCTGAGGATTTAGTCGGAATAGCTGAGGGCTTAGGCGGAGGAGCTGAGGACTTTGGAGGAACAGGAGAAGCATGAGGAATTGGCTGTGAGGGCTTTGAGGATTCTGGCCGTGAGGGCATTGCTGAGGAACTTGGCATTGAGGGCCTTGTTGGTGAAGCACTTGGCTTGCACGCAGGCTTCTTTGACATAGCCTTCTTTGGCTTGACAACAAAGGCCTCAGCAGAGGCAGCAGCAGCAGCAGATTCTTCATTGAATTTCCTCACTGCTTCTTTGGCTTGCTTAGCCAACTTGCCTTGGCGCTTGGCCCATTCATCAGGATAGTCCTCACCGCGCTTGAGGCTGGTGGGATCAGCGATTTGGCCAGGTGCCAATGGAGCTCTTGGGCATGGAGGATTGAGTGCAAATTTCTTCATATACTTAGGAGTGACATATCTGTACTCCCTCCATTCTCTTGCCCATCTCCTCTCTATCTTCTAAATGCGCACTTTGCGCTCATTCTTGGTTTTCTCAGTAGGTGTGCAGTACCCAGCATATATTTCATCAGGGATCTCAAACGCTGTATTTACCTCAGTCCTCTTTCCTCCCTTCTGTGGCTTCTTACCATCGCCATTTTCTTCAGTTGAGGAATTTGAACAATTGAATTTTCTTAAGAAGTATGCAACTTTTCATCGAGGGACGCTGCAAATGAGTTAAGTTGATGAGAACCTAGTGATTCAGCAGCTGACATGTGTACCTGTGAACAGAGTATAGTTGCGAGGAATTTGGAGAGGTCATATGCGTTCTCAGAGGGTTTTTCAAAAGAACAAGTTTGAGGAATTTGACCAGATGAGTCTTGAAGAATTTCACTAAGCGTTCTTTGTCTTAGGTTCCAGAGTTGTATAGATCGAAGATCCACACAATTGAGGAATCTTGAAGAAAAATGATGCTTAGAGAAACGAATCAAGAACAGATGATTTGTGAGGTGTTTAGTGTGTGAAACTATGAAGAAAAACACCTTTGAAGATTTTGAAGATAATCATTCGAATCAACGAGGGTAGTAAAAGTAACTTTTAATTAACCTGGACAAAGAACATGACGAACTGGAGTGAGGAGATGTGAAGTTCGTCTGTGCAGATCTTCCACGCCCTAACTTGGCGGAGGAAGATGGCTACGGCGGCGGCGGAGTGAAGATTTCCGCGGTCGGCGCGAGTACGTCGATGACGAGGTCGAGGCAGTGAAGCTCTTCCTCACCGGCGGCGATGAAGTAGCGGCGGTGCTAGGGTATGAGAAGCTCGAGCTGGAGAGAGAGGTCGAGCGGAGTAAAAGAAGTGAGGAAGGGGCGGAGGGGTATTTATAGCCACGGTGAAAAAACTGCTCGCCCGAAGAAATTGGATGAACGTGTCCCTGACCCTTCTCATTCGCTTGACATGTGTCACCCACGTACTGAGAGGTGGAGATCATGTGTGATCGTGGGTGAGTGGATAAGTATAACGTGGGATGCGGAACGGTTTGAGCGGCAAAGCCGAAAATTTAGATAAGATAGGTTTTAAAGTTCCGTATGCAATTTCTTCAGCTGACAAGGACACAGTGAAGATTTTGAACGAGTTTCAAATAGAACACACATGAAGAATTTGTGAGCAGATTGGGTTGAGTATAGCATAGAGGGGAAGGGTCCGATCAGATTCACTTAGCAGAAAACCAACTTGAAGAATTAGCAATAAGTGAATGCTGTAGAGGACATAAACTCACATATATATATATATAGCCAATGAAGAAAAACGACGGAAACAGTGAAGACTATGCAAAGTTGAAGAATATGAATAATTTGAGGAATTTCAACTTTTGGTGGTGGCGTGACCCACCGTATAAGAATGATGATTTCAGACACTGCGTACAATTATCGTAGGGTTCTGAGAATCGAATTCTTCATTAATTTCTTCACACTAAGAGTGTTATTCTTCATTGATTGAATAAAAACGTTTCTTCATGTGTTGCACATCTAAGTCATCAATTTTGCATAAGTGTTAGGATGAGTGTCCTTTTCAAAGAACATTTGAAGATTCTAGGATATTTAGCTCACACCGCAACTTGCTAAATCTCTTCTCATCCAAGGGCTTAGTGAAGATATCGGCTAGCTGTTCTTCAGTATTCACATGCTCAATAGAAATGTCGCCCTTCAACACATGATCACGAAGAAAATGATGACGAATCTGAATGTGCTTTGTCTTCGTGTGCTGAACTGGATTGTGAGCAATCTTGATGGCACTCTCATTGTCACAGAAGAGAGGCACATTCTTCATGTTGATGCCGTAGTCCTTGAGAGTTTGCTTCATCCATATCAATTGGGCATAGCAAGAACCAGCGGCAATGTACTCAGCTTCAGCAGCAGATAGTGATACGCAGTTCTGTTTCTTCGAGGACCAACAGACGAAAGATCGTCCGAGGAAATGACATGTACCACATGTTGACTTGCGGTCCACACGATCACCAGCATAGTCAGAGTCAGAATATCCAACGAGATCAAAAGCCGAGCCCTTGGGGTACCATAATCCAAGTGTTGGTGTGTGAGCTAGATATCGAAGAATATGCTTCACAGCCTTATGGTGTGATTCATTCAGTGTAGCTTGAAATCGGGCACACATGCAAACAGTAAGCATTATATCTGGCCTAGATGCACATAAGTACAATAAAGAGCCAATCATGGAGTGGTATACCTTATGATCGAAGTCAATACCATTTTCATCAATGCACAGATGGCCATTGTGGGCATAGGAATTTTGACGCCTTTGCAATCTTGCATGCCGAATTTCCTTAGTACATCCTTGAGGTATTTCTCCTGAGATATGAATATGCCATTGCGTTGTTGACGAATTTGAAGACCTAAGAAGAATTTCAACTGTCCCATCATAGACATTTGATATTCTTCACTCATCATATAGGCAAATTCATCACTATAACGTTGGTCAGTACAAGCAAAGATAATATCATCAACATATATTTGGCACACAAACAATTCACCATCATAAGATTTAGTAAAAAGAGTAGGATCGAGTGAACCGGGTTTGAAGCCTTTCGTCATGAGGAATTCCTTCAAAGTATCATACCAAGCCCGTGGGGCCTGCTTGAGGCCATAGAGGGTGAGGGAGTCATGGATTAGGGGGTGTCCGGATAGCCGGACTATACCTTCAGCCGGACTCCTGGACTATGAAGATACAAGACTGAATACTTCGTCCCGTGTCCGAAAGGGACTTTCCTTGGCGTGGAAGGCAAGCTTGGCGATACGGATATGTAGATATCCTACCATTGTAACCGACTTTGTGTAACCCTAACCCTCTCCGGTGTCTATATAAACTGGAGGGTTTTAGTCCGTAGGACAACATATAGAACAACAATGATACCATAGGCTAGCTTCTAGGGTTTAGCCTCTCCGATCTCGTGGTAGATCTACTCTTGTACTACCCATATCAGCAATATTAATCAAGTAGGACGTAGGGTTTTACCTCCATCAAGAGGGCACGAACCTGGGTAAAACTTCATGTCCCTTGCCTCCTGTTACCATCCGGCCTAGACGCACAGTTCAGGACCCCCTACCCGAGATCCGCCAGTTTTGACACCGACATTGGTGCTTTCATTGAGAGTTCCTCTGTGTCGTCGCCGTCAGGCTTGATGGCTCCTACGATCATCAATAGCGATGTAGTCCAGGGTGAGACCTTCCTCCCCGGACAGATCTTCGTATTTGGCGGCTTCGCACTGCGGGCCAATTCACTTGGCCATCTGGAGCAGATCAAAAGCTATGCCCCTGGCCGTCAGGTCAGATTTGGAAGTTTAAACTACACGGCTGACATCTGCGGGGACTTGATCTTCGACGGATTCGAGCCACTGCCGAGCGCGCCGCACTGTCACGACGAGCATGATCTAGCTTTGCCGCCGAACAGTGCCCTGGATGCCGCACCCGCACCGGCTTCGACCCTTAATTCGGAGCCAACTGCACCAATCGAGGATGGGTGGTTGGACGCCGCCTCGGGGGCTGCGATCCCAACGGCGATCGAGCCGAACACCAGCCCCGCACTCCGCGAGACTCGTGACTCCAAGGAGCCGGACTCCTCTCCGGACTCCGAACACTTCGCGCCCCTGCCGATCGAATCCGATTGGGCACCGATCATGGAGTTTGCTGCCGCGGACATCTTTCAGCACTCGCCTTTCGGCGACATTCTGATGACACTAAAGTCTCTCTCTTTATCAGGAGAGCCCTGGCCGGACTACGATCGGCAAGGTTGGGATACGGACGATGAAGAAATTCAAAGCCCACCCACCACCCACTTTGTAGCCACTGTCGACGATTTAACCGACATGCTCGACTTCGACTCCGAAGACATCGACAGTATGGACGCCTATGAAGGAGACGATGAAGAACCAGCGCCTATTGGGCCCTGGAAAGCCACGTCGTCATATGACGTATACATGGTGGACACACCAAAAGATGACGACGAGGAGCGGAAGGACGCACCGAAGGCTTGTTCCCTCGAGAAGCAGTCAAAGCGGCGACGCAAGCGCCGCCCCAAATCCCGCCTCGACAGAAATAACGATCACACAGACCCAGCGCTGGAGCAGGGCGAACCGCTGCCGGACAACGGCAATTCGGATAATCAAACCGAACAAACAAATTGTATCAAGGATAATGGTCCGGACGACATAACGCCGGATAGTCACCCGGAGCAGCAGAATGCCCGTAAAAGGCTTGTTGCTACCGCGAGGAGTCTTAAAAAGCAGAAGCAAAGGCTCAAAGCTGCGCAAGACACACTCCAAATCAAATGGAGTAAAATACTCAACACAGCAGCGAGGTACGGCGACAATCGCCCCTCCAAAAGCTACCCAAAGCGGAAGCTGCTACCTAAATTCGATGAGGAGGCCTCAGACCCCCCACAACCAAATATCAAAGCAGCCACCTGGCCGGATAGACGACCCCTCTACCAACACAGAGCGGCATACAACGCCACTCACAATACAACACGCGACCCATGCGAGGGCTCGCACCTAAAGGACGGCGCAACAAGATCCATCTATGGACCACGCAAGCGCACCCCAGCATACAATGCAACACAACAAACATTCGAACAACGCGGTACACCCAGCTACAGGGGTGCCGCACACCCCCTATGTTTTACTGATGAGGTGCTGGACCATGAATTTCCAGAGGGATTCAAACCCGTAAACATAGAGACATACGACGGAACAACATACCCTGGGGTCTGGATTGAGGACTACTGAAAGTGCGTTATATCGACTAGAGGGGGGGTGATGAATAGGCGATTTTTATGGAAGTCTTCAAAACGTGGGAGTTATGAAGACAAACGATAGAGATAAACCTAATACCCTGCAGCAGAAGGTAGACTACACTAGGCAAGCCATAGTCAAGTATTCAATAGAGTGAAAGCACAATGACTAATAGCAGCAATGTAGTAAGGATCAGGTAGAAAGATATTGTGAAGCCAAACAGAACTAGCAGTCACTCAGTGAAGACAAAAGATAGTGCAAACATACAATGACTTCACAAGGAGTAACAGTAAGTAAAGGGAAGGGAAGATGAAACCAGTGACTCGTTGAAGACAATGATTTGTTGGACCAGTTCCAGTTGCTGTGACAACTGTACGTCTGGTTAGGGCGACTAGGTATTTAAACCTTAGGACACACAGTCCCGGACACCCAATCCTGAACACTCAGCTCAGGACACCCAGTCCTCACCGTATTCCCCTTGAGCTAAGGTCACACAGACCTCGCCCAATCACTCTGGTAAGTCTTCAAGGTAGACTACCAAACCTTCACAGACTTCGTTCACCGGCAATCCACAATGTCTCTTGGATGCTCAGAACGCGACGCCTAACCGGCTGGAGGATGCACAGTCCTCAAGTGTAATAAGTCTTCAGATCACACAGACAAGAAGACTTAAGTGATGCCTAATTCTCTTTGGCTCTGGGTGGTTAGGGCTTTATCCTTGCAAGGAATTCTCTCTCTCAAAGGCTTCGAGGTGGGTTGCTCTCAAACGACAAAAGCCATACTCTCAATCTGAGCAGCCAACCGTTTATGGTTGTAGGGGGTGGGCTATTTATAGCCACTTGGCAACCCGACCTGATTTGTCCGAAATGACCCTGGGTCACTAAGGAACTGACACGTGTTCCAACGGTCAGATTTCAAACTCACACGGCAACTTTACTTGGGCTACAAGCAAAGCTGACTTGTCCGACTCTGGACAAGATTCGCTCTCATAGTCTTCACTCGAAGACATAGGTTTTTGGTTAGGCATCACTTCAGTCATTCTGACTGCTTCTCTTGGACCCCACTTAACAGTACGGTGGTTCCTATGACTCAACACAAAAGAAAAAGAACTACGAAAGATCTAAGTCTTCGAGCTCCATAGGCTTCATGTGGTGTTTTATCTTGTCATAGTCTTCAATGTGAATATCTTCATATACCACCTTTGACTTCAATGTCTTCATACATTTTTAGGGGTCATCTCTGGTAGGAAAACTGAATCAATGAGGGACTTCTACCTGTGTTATCCTGCAATTCTCACAAACACATTAGTCCCTCAACTAGGTTTGTCGTCAATACTCCAAAACCAACTAGGGGTGGCACTAGATGCACTTACAATCTCCCCCTTTTTGGTGATTGATGACAAACTAGTTGAAGTTTTCAACGGGGAATATAATCTGTGAAATTGTAAAGGATAAGGAATTGTCTTCATAAGTTGCAAGGGCTCCCCCTAAAGATGTGCATATAAGTAATTTGCTTTTGGAATGCAAATGCACATGGCAGGATGTACTTATGGAGATCCACTTCAACTTATGATGACAATCCACTATGCATGTGAAAGTATATGCATAATGGAAAATGGACGTCTGGAGAATGATCTAAGTGCGGAATTTATCATCGCACATGCGGAATTTATCATCGCAAAACAAAGTGGCAGATAAGTAGCAGACGCCATCGAGTTTAAGTGTTACAACTCAAAGAACCAAATGTAGCAAAACGAGAGTTGTAAGCACGAAGCAAAATGTAAAGCACCCGCCCATATGAACCCGCTTGAAGACTATCAACCTCATATGCTTCTCCCCCTTTTGTCAGTAAGGACCAAAAAGGTTTGAAGACATAGAGCATCTACTCGTTCCCATGAGGAGTAGGTGAAGTAGCAGGGTCATTGGTGGTGTTTGGCGGTGCTGAAGAGCTTGGAGCAGAGTTGAAGCGTGCTGAAGGAGGTGGCGGTGAAGTAGCATCGTCTTCATCTTCGATAACTCTGGCAGTCACTATTGCAGCAGATGAAGAGAACTCAGAGTCTTCAAGGGATGGAATTCCTAGCAGCACAACTCTTCGAGGAGGTGTGGAGTCAAACTTGAATCGCTCAGTGAAGCCATCCGCTTGAAGATCATCTTCAGAACACATAATCGTTAGCCCTTTCCATGTGCGGCAACAGGTTTCATGGGCAACGAAAGCATTCTTGGTGGCAAGATTGCAAATGCGATTAACATCCACCAAGAGGCTTTTCATCTGATGCTTTAGCCAGTCATGATGCCTATCCTATTTCTGATGAAGAGCCACAAGAAGCTCTCGGTCATTGAGAACACGAGTGCGCTTCTTGGGTCTTGGAGCAGTTGTACTATCAGTGGCTTCAGTGGAAGCAGGGTGTGGTGCACGTGTAGTGCCAGCCAAAGGATACACCCAAGTGACTGCTTCAACTCCTTCAACGTTCTGAGAGAAACTCTGATGCTCTGCGTTTTGAAGACTTAGAGGTTCCTTTGCAGGCTCAGGATAGATGGCTTCAGTAGAGATATCCACATCAGGCAGAAAAATCCTATGATTGCGAGCAGATGGCTGATATGAGATATCGGAGTGAAGTTTAATTAGCCGCATTACCCATGGGGCATAGAACTTCAAGCCAAACATATCAGAGCCTGATGCAGCAAGTTGGCGGATGAATAAGTCCTGTGCATTGAAGCATTTTCCATGAAGAATATAGAAGACCAAAGTCTTCATTGCACCCTCAAGCTTGGCATTTGGAGAGTGCCCTTTAATGGGCCAGAGAGTTTGCCTGATGATGTGATAGATGGTTCTTGGCAGATACTCAAGGTCTTCAACGAAGAACTCCATGGGATAAGCAGCATCTTGGGGCAATGGCTTCATCATGCTGAGCATCTGACTCATATCAGGTTCCGGCCTCTTAAAGATGCTCTCAATAGCTTCACTATGCAACTGACAGCCATGCTTGTAGAGATTGCCAGGAGTGGGCAAACCAGTGAGCTCAATGATGTCAAATGCATTGGCTTCGTGATGAACGTTTCCGGTCATCCACTCCAGGACCCAAGTCTTCGGATCTCTGCTGTACCCGCGAATGTGAAGTGTGGCATAGAATTGAAGCAGCAGCTCTTCATTCCAATGCTCTTGGTCAGTAACGAACGGCAGCAGTCCAACTTCCTTGAAGCAATCCAAAGCTTCTTCCAGACAGGGCAGACCAGCTATAGCTTCAATGTCAAGGCGCTTGTGTGGGAAGATGCGACCTTGGTTGTAAAGAATGCATGAGTAATAGCTTCGCTGAGGATAGCTCCAGAATCGATCAGATGATATCCTTTCCCTTGAGTAGGGGTTCCTGGAGCTATCGAAGAATGTGTTGTCTGCCGTGAAGCCATTGATATTGAAGGAGCCAGGTGCTGATGCAGGACCTGGGAACCTTGGCAATCTTGGGATTGGCTTCTGTACCTGAGGCCTGTGCTCAACATGATAGTCGAACTGGGGACCAGCAGCAGACTCAGGAATAGAAGTGATAGGATTAGTGGCTTCGCTGTCTTCTGAAGCTTTTGTTGGGGAGGGCTCCACATTAGCTTCATTGGTGGTTGTGGCAGCCTCAAGATTTTCATCCTCCACTTGACGAGCTGGAGGGTCGGTCACAAGCACGTTCTCCTTGAGAACTGCTTCTTGGTGGGACAGGGGAGTGGGATCTTGTGGGACTCTTTCTTCCGCGGCTGATGCAGCCGGATTGTCTTCAGCAGAGACTTGAGGCCTTGGACCTTTGCGAAGCCTGCGCAACGCGGGCGACGCCTATGGAGTTGGAGTGGGCTAGGCCTCATAGTCTTCTTCCTCTTGTGGGCGATCTACCCATGAAGCATCTTGTGCAATTGGCGTCAGTGGACGACCGATGCTGATGAGTTCGCTGTTCTGAGGAAGGACTGCACCATCTACTACATGGTCATGTTGACCAATGTCTTCAGCAGCGATGGGATCAGCTGCTGGAAAGTCTTCAGCTTCATGAGCCTTTGTGGAAGCAGGCTCATGGACTGTCAGTTGTCGTTCAGCTTCAGGATAGACCATAGAAATGGGTTCAACTATCAAAGGCTCTGTGGGAGCAGCCTGATCTTTCTTGGTCTTCCTCTTCTTCTTGGAGGGGGCAGTAGGAGAGGCTTCAGAATGTTTCCTCTTCCTGGCTTCAGCCTCAGCAGTCCTTGTCTTCTTAAGCTCTGAAGCGGTTGACCGGCCTTTTGGCTTCGAGCCAGTCATTCTAGTTGGGAAGATAATCGGAACTGCTTCCTCCCTTGGTGCATCGGGTTCAGCCATAGCAGGCTTCTTCTTCTTCTTTGCAGCCATCCTGGGGTCGATGCCAGGACGCCCAAGGGCCTTGCGCTTCTTAGCCTCATTATAGGCTTGCACACATCTGTCAGCCAGAGTCTTCATGCGCTCACGCGAACCCTGAGCTTCTGCACGTTTCTTCAGAAAGGCTTCCTTTAGCTCGTGCATCATGATCTTGAAGTTCTTCACTTCTTGCACGCTGAGCTTGGCCATATGCTTCTTGAACTGAGCCTTTTCATAGTCAATCTTTTGCTTCAGTTCAACGATGCGCTGGGCGATAGCTAGCTCTGAAGCAATGGCGCCATGGAAGGTGACACTGAGGCCAATGGGTAGCTGCAGATCTTCAAAGCTGATGTTGGGCATGTCAAACCACTCATCAATAAAGTTGTGGATGATTGTCACATCAAAGAGAGGCAGATCATTAAAGATTTCTGCTTCTTCTTTGCTCTTGATGAGTTGCTCAAGAGCGTCATCTGCAAGATCTTCATCACTTGACAGATCAATGTCATCATTGCGCAGAATGGCAGTAGCTGTTAGCTCTTGGCCTGTGTGTGGCAGAGGCATCTTGACCTTCTGGGGCTTGGAGATGCGAGATAAATCTTCGGACTGCACACTGTCTTCAGGAGGTGCAGTTGCCAGTGGCTTCGCCCGTGAGATTTTTGGTGAAGGGGCAGGCTTTGAAGCTTTAGGCTTCTTCAGCTTCTTTGTCTTCGGTACTGCAGGCACTTCTTCTGATTCAGCATCAGCTGCAGGCTCATTCACTGCAGTCCCTTGAACCAAGATACGGGTGATGAGGCCTTCGAGGTTGTAGAAAGGGCCGATGACATTTGGTTCTGCATCTCGTGTGCCATCTGCCCTTGGTGCTGAGGGACCAGGGTTGAAGTCCAACCCCAAAGTCTTCTTGTTCTGCTTCGCTGAGTTCTGGGCAAATTGGAAATTACGCTTGAACAGATTGTCGTCATGACACCATAGTAGTGACGATGGGTGTGCATCAGCAGGCTGTGGCCCACGGACCATGCAGGGATAGAAGCCTTGTTCAATGGCTTCATCTCTGGATCTGGGTAGAAGATTCTTGTATAGGATGTCTCCCCACGGTCTCTTGATGGCATTTTCTCAGCATATTCTTGGGTTACAAATCGGTATTTGAACCATTGTTCTGCCCAATATCTTCAAATCCATTGGATTCGGGTCTTGCGCTGATTGTAATCCTCTTCAGGATCTGTCTTGTACAGTTCTGAGAGGTCATCTGGTAGATCTCTAGATGTTTCTCCATGACGCTTTCTGCCACCCTTCCTTGCTGTTTTCTCTGAAGCCATAAACTTTAACTTGAAAGGCTTCAACACGTTCAAAGGCTTCAAAGGTTTTTGCTTGCTGGACCAACAGGAACTGGCTTCGGGAGAATTTATGTGATGCTGTAAGAATTCTGCAAATGAATGCAAACTATGAGAACCAAAGGATTCTCCCACGGACATGTACCTGTGATAGCATTAAGGTGCGAGGGAAGGGGAAGAGGTCATATGCATTCTCAGAAGATTTTGAAGATAAATCAGTTTAGAAGACATTGACCTCTTCGTGCGAAGACATTCACTCATAGATAAGGAGTTGGTTCCAGATTTGTACGAATCCACAGATCAGTACAAGTGAGGAATCTAACTACTTTGTGAAGCACAAGTGAATATACTAGGCATGTTATGAGATGCAGTATGAGAGAGATCTAACTTGTGTGAATAGAAACTGCTTGTGGTAGAAAGTGACAAATCCATAGGATCAACGGTGCTGTAAAAAGGAAGTTTTATTTACCACACTAAGAACTGCTAGACGGAGTGGAAGATGAGGCCGAGCAGTTCGATCTTCCGTGCCCTAACTTGGCGACGGAGGACACCTACAGCGACGACGGAGAGGACGATGTCCGCGGTCGGCGTGAAGACGGCGTCGGAGAGGTTGCGGCAGCGAAGCGCTTCGTCGCCGGCGTCGTCGAGGGCTAGCGGTGGCGCTAGGGTTCGTGCGAGAGTGGAAGAAGAGATAATGACCGCTGTGAAGTGTGTATTTATAGGTACATGGGCGGCACTGCGCTATTACACAGGTGCCCCTGGCGATTTGCATCTGAGGAACACGTGGCCATTATGCGGAATTTTGGGGTTTGTTCCACGTCCCACGCACGCCTTGATTGTCGGGTGGTCGTTCCTACTTCTCCGGGTTTCATGTGGAGGAATGAGCATTGAAAACGGACTTAATGGTTGTCTCTGTATCTTCTGCTGACAAGGACGCAGTGAAGACATTCGACAGTTTCAATAGAATGCATATGACTTGGAGAGATAGAATTTTGAGATAGAGAGCATAGAGAGGTCAGGGTCCGATCACATTCACTTAGTTCAAAAGATTCAAACAAGAAGACATAGCTATAAGTGAATGCTGTAGAGGACAGAACACTAGTATATATATATATATATATATATATATGTCAACATAGTGAAGATAATCATGAAGGTATGTTGAGATCGAAGCCAAACCAAATGTGAAGACATTGCAAGGTAACGCCATGAGTGAAACACTTCAAAATAGAACGTTTGGTGGTGGCGTTACCCACCGTATAGGAAGTATTAGACCCAGACACGGCGCACAATTATCGTGGCGCTCCGAAGTCAAATTCCACATTAATGTATTCACACTTAGAATGTATGTCTTCATTGATTGAAGATATACTTTACTTCGTGTGTTGCACATCTAAGTCATCAATATGCATAAGGGTTAGGATGTGTGCCTGATCATAGGACATTTGAGGATTCCAGGATATTTAGCTCATACCGTAACTTGCAAAATCTCTTCTCATCCAAGGGCTTGGTGAAGATATCTGCCAATTGCTCTTCAGTGTTGACGTGTATGATATCAATGTCTTCCTTCACAACATGATCTCTGAGAAAGTGATGACGAATTTCAATGTGCTTTGTCTTCGAGTGCTGAACTGGATTGTTGGCAATCTTGATAGCGCTTCGTTGTCGCAGTAAAGTGGCACTTGCTTCAGTTGAATGCCATAGTCCTTGAGTGTTTGCTTCATCCACAGAAGCTGAGCGCAGCAAGATCCAGCAGCAGTGTATTCAGATTCAGCAGTGGAGAGAGATACACAGTTCTGCTTCTTTGAAGACCAACATACAAGTGATCGTCCCAGAAAGTGACATGTGCCTAATGTAGACTTGCGATCAACTTTGTCACCAGCATAATCAGCATCCGAGAATCCAACCAGATCAAACTCTGAGCCCTTTGGATACCATAATCCTAGAGTTGGGGGTGTGAGCCAAATATCGAAGAATTCGCTTCACAGCTAAGTGATGTGACTCCTTTGGTGCCGCTTGAAATCGAGCACACATGCAAACACTAAGCATAACATCTGGCCTAGATGCACATAGATAAAGTAAAGAACCAATCATGGAGCGGTATACCTTTTGATCGAACTCTTTACCATTGTCGTCGGGACCCAGATGATGTTTGGCTGGCATTGGTGTTGTGAAGCCTTTGCAGTCTTGCATACCAAACTTCTTCAGGCAATCTTTGAGATACTTCTCTTGAGATATGAAGATGCCGTTGCGTTGTTGTCGTATTTGAAGACCGAGGAAGAACTTCAGCTCTCCCATCATGGACATCTGATACTGCTCTTGCATCATATATCCAAACTCTTCACTGTACTTCTGATTGGTGCAGCCGAAGATAATGTCATCCACATATATTTGGCACACAAACAGTTCACCATCATATGTCTTCGTGAAGAGAGTGGGGTCTAGGGAACCAGGTATGAAGCCTTTGCTCTTCAGGAAGTATTTGAGTGTGTCATACCAGGCCCGAGGGGCTTGTTTGAGACCATACAGTGCCTTGTTGAGCTTGTATACCATGTCAGGATGTTTTGGATCTTCAAAGCCAGGCGGTTGTGCAACATACACTTCTTCTTCAATCTTGCCATTGAGAAAAGCACTCTTCACATCCATTTGATATAGAAGTATTTTATGATGATTTGCATAGGCCAGCAGTATGCGTATGGCTTCAAGTCTAGCCACAGGAGCAAATGTTTCATCGAAGTCAATGCCTTCCACTTGAGTATATCCTTGAGCAACGAGACGAGCTTTGTTTCTGACAACTTGACCATGCTCATCTTGCTTGTTGCGGTATATCCATTTGGTTCCTATTATATTGTGCTTCCGTGGATCAGGACGCTTAACCAGTTCCCATACATTATTCAGCTCAAACTATTGAAGCTCTTCTTGCATAGCTTGAATCCATTCAGGTTCCATGAAGGCTTCTTCAACTTTCTTGGGTTCTGTTATTGAGACGAATGCGAAGTGCCCACAAAAATTTGCTAGCTGAGTTGCCCTTGAACGAGTGAGTGGACCGGGTGCATTGATGCTATCAATTATTCTTTCAATCTGCACTTCATTGGCAACGCGAGGATGTACAGGGTGAAGACTTTGCTCTTGCTGATCATTGTCGTTGTTAGAAGGAATGTCTTCAGGCTGAGCATTGTCTTCATGTTGATCAGGTGCTGAGATGATAAGTTCTTCTTCAGGATGAGCTTCAGAAGGTATAATTTCTCCAGTTCCCATTAGCTTGATTGATTCACTGGATGGAACTTCATCTAGCACATTTGGCAGTTGTTCTCTTTGTGAACCGTTGGTTTCATCGAACCGCACATCCACTGTTTCAACCACTTTGTAATGAAAGAGATTGAAGACTCTGTAGGAGTGCGAATCCTTTCCATATCCAAGCATAAAACCCTCATGTGCTTTTGGTGCAAACTTTGAGGTGTGATGTGGGTCCTTGATCCAGCACCTTGCGCCAAATACTCTGAAGTAACTGACATTTGGCTTCTTGCCAGTAAGGAGCTCATAAGATGTCTTGTTCAGAAGCTTGTGAAGATAAACACGATTGATTGTATGGCATGCAGTGTCAATGGCTTCAGGCCAGAATTTTCTTGGGGTCTTGTATTCATCTAGCATCGTTCTGGCCATCTCAATGAGTGTTCTGTTCTTGCGTTCGACGATGCCATTCTGCTGTGGCGTGTACGGGGCTAAGAATTCATGTGTGATGCCCAAGGTATCAAGATATGTGTCAAGGCCAGTGTTCTTGAATTCAGTGCCATTTTCACTTCTGATGTGCTTTATCTTGGTGCCATAATTGTTCATAGCTCGATTGGCGAAGCGTCTGAAGACATCCCGCACTTCAGTCTTGTAAAGGATTATGTGCACCCAAGTATATCTAGAATAATCATCAACAATGACAAAGCCATAGAGACAAGCAGTAGTAGTAAGAGTTGAGTAATGAGTGGGACCGAAAAGATCCATGTGAAGCAGTTCAAAGGGTCGAGTAGTGGTCATGATTGTCTTCGAGGGATGTTTGGCCCTCGTCATCTTCCCTGCTTCACAGGCACCACATAAGTGATCTTTCTTGAACTTGACGCCCTCGATGCCTATGACATGCTTCTTCTTTGCCAGGGTGTGGAGGTTCCTCATGCCAGCATGCCCAAGCCTCCGATGCCAGAGCCAGCATTCTGAAGCTTTTGCTAGAAGACATACGGCAAGTTGTGGTCCTGCTGAGAAATCTACCACGTACAAGTCATCTTTTCGATACCCTTCAAATACTAGAGACTTGTCAGATTACATTAGTACAAGGCAACGATATTTTCCAAATATTACGATCATGTTCAAATCGCAAAGCATTGAGACAGACATTAAGTTGAAGCCAAGGGATTCAACAAGCATGACTTTATCCATGTGTTGATCCCTTGAGATTGCAACTCTACCTAGACCCAATACCTTACTTTTACCAGTGTCAGCAAATGTGATGTGGCTCTTGTCGGATGGACGTAAGGTTGAGTCCATAAGAAGGCTTCTTTTGCCAGTCATGTGATTTGTACACCCACTATCAATAATCCATTCTGAAGACACTGGTATCGTACCCTACAGTGCAGTTAGGGGGATAGGCTTCACCAAGAGCATTGTGAAGCAAAAACATTTGACGAACCAATGGGTTATGAAAGCTTAGATCCAGATTAGGACTAATAGGGAGAGTAGCAAGCGATTCAGGAACGAAGTACATAGTAAGACCATTCGGGCATTTGATCTTGCGCCCTACAAGATGTTTAAGGTCTCCAGCAATAGCGTCAGGCGATTTTGGTTTTCTGCTGGAGACCTTTCCCTGCAAAAGAGAGTTAAGCTTTCTTAGCCACCCACATCTTCAAGGGTGGCTTAGAAGCAATAAGTCTAAGTGTAGCATCTGAGAATTTTGGCTTTGGAGCCCTAGCAAACAGTCTTGCAGGCGGACAATAGTACTCATAAGAATAAGAAGAATAGTTCTTGGTCTTATGAACATGGCGGTTTGATGAACCGCTCTCATATTCATATGCCTGAGTATGGTTTCCCTGCAAAACATTTGCGTTAGTGCGACTCAGGTGAGTCCTATGTCTGTATGAAGCCTTTGGACCGTATGAAGCCTTTGGTCTGAGGTTTGTCTTCTTCACGTGAGGTGTCATGATGACATTCACAGGAAGATTCTCCAGACACCTTTTCGGAACCCAGATCTTCTTCATAGGCGGTCCATTCCTGCAGTTAGTACCAATGTACCTGGCAAACACTTCACCATTCTGATTCTTAAACACTATATAGTTTGCATCAAAGGATTCATCAATGATAATGGGGTTAGCACAAGTGAAGCCAGATAGATTGGATGGATCTGCTGAAGATTCCTTTGCAGCAACCCACATGGTTTTGGGGTTCTACTCAGGTTTCCAGTAAGAGCCATCAACATTCATTTTCCTTACGAACCCAACACCCTCTTTCCTTGGGTTTCGGTTCAGGATCTTCTTTTTGAGGACATCACATAGTGTCTGATGCCCTTTAAGACTTTTGTACATCCCTGTTTCAAGCAATGTCTTCAACCTAGCATTCTCATCAGCAATAGCAGTGGTATCCTCAGCAGAGGGGTTAGTTACCACATCAACAGTTGAAGATATTGCAACAGTAGTAGCAGTAGAACATTCAGCAACAGAAGTAGCATTATCACGCTCAATGCATTTAAGACATGGTGGTTCAAATCCTTCATGAGCGGAATTGATCTGTTTGGCGCGAAGTGACTCGTTTTCCTTTTGAAGATCTTCATGAGCTGCTCTCAATTTCTCAAGATCTTGCTTCCTTTGAAGATAATCATAGGAAAGCTTTTCATGAGTTGTTGAGAGAGTTTCATGACGACTTTCAAGTTCCTGATACTTAACGTGAAGATTTTTTATGTCTTCAATTAAGGATTTAGATCGAGTCATTTCAGCACCTAACAGATCATCGCTTCTGTCTAACAGTTTTTGAATATGTTCCATAGCTTTCTGTTGTTCAGTTGCAATTTTAGCAAGTGTTTTGTAGCTGGGTTTTGAACCACAATCAGAGTCATCGTCACTAGATGTTTGATAGTAAGTAGTGCATGTGTTTACCTTGGCACCGCGTGCCATGAAGTAGTAGGTAGAAGCGGAGTAGTCCTTGTCATTTGCATCAGTGTCGGTGATGAAGTCATTGTCTTCAGTGTTGAAGATGGACTTGGCAACGTGTGCTGTAGCCAGACTTGCGATGCCTGAATCGGACTCCTCCTCAGACTCCACCTCCGCCTCCTCAGAAGCAAACTCCTCCTCTGAATCCATTTCCTTGCCAACAAATGCACGTGCCTTGCCAGATGAGCTCTTCTTGTGTGATGAAGACTTTGAGGAAGACTTGGAAGAAGACTTTGAGTATTTCTTCTTCTTCTTGTCGTCAGAGTCACATTCCTTGCTCTTCTTCTTCTTTTTGTTCTCATTGTCCCACTGTGGACACTCAGAGATGAAGTGGCCAAGTTTCTTGCACTTGTGACATGTTTTCTTCTTGTAGTCATGAGCAGAAACTTCATCATTCCTTGAGCTTGATCGGGAAGACTTTCTGAAGCCTTTCTTCTTGGTGAATTTTTGGAACTTCTTGACAAGCATAGCAAGTTCGCTTCCAATGTCTTCAGGATCATCAGAACTGCTGTCAGATTCTTCTTCAGACGAGGAGACAGCTTTTGCCTTCAAGGCACGAGTTCGCCCATAGTTTGGACTGTAGATGTCTCTTTTCTCAGAAAGCTGAAACTCATGTGTGTTGAGCCTCTCAAGTATGTCAGACGGATCGAGTGTCTTGAAATCAGGACATTCTTGAATCATCAGGGCTAGGATGTCAAACGAGCTATCAAGTGATCTCAGTAGTGTCTTGACGACTTCATTTTTGGTGATCTCAGTGGCGCCGAGGGCTCGAAGCTCATTTGTGATGTCAGTGAGTCGGTCAAATGTGTGCTGGACATTCTCATTGTCATTTCGCTTGAAGCGGTTGAAGAGGTTGCGAAGGACACTGATTCTCTGATCTCTCGGGGTTGAGATGCCTTCATTGACCTTGGAGAGCCAGTCCCAGACCAGCTTAGATGTCTTCAAAGCACTCACATGGCCTTACTGTCCTTTGGACAGATGACCACATATGATATTCTTGGCAGTAGAGTCCAGTTGAACGAATTTCTTGACATCAGCAGCAGTGACACCTTCTCCAGCCTTGGGAACACCGTTCTCGACGACATACCATAGGTCGACGTCAATGGCTTCAAGATGCATGCGCATCTTATTCTTCCAGTAGGGATATTCAGTTCCATCGAAGACGGGGCATGCAGCGGAGACTTTAATTATCCCTGCAGTCGACATAGCTAAAACTCCAGGTGGTTAAACCAAATCACACAGAACAAGGGAGCACCTTGCTCTGATACCAATTGAAAGTGCGTTATATCGACTAGAGGGGGGGTGAATAGGCGATTTTTATGAAAGTCTTCAAAACATTGGAGTTATGAGGAAAAACGATAGAGATAAACCTAATACCCTGCAGCGGAAGGTAGACTACACTAGGCAAGCCATAGTCAAGTATTCAATAGAGTGAAAGCACAATGACTAATAGCAGCAATGTAGTAAGGATCAGGTAGGAAGATATTGTGAAGCCAAACAGAACTAGCAGTCACTCAGTGAAGACAAAAGATAGTGCAAACATACAATGACTTCACAAGGAGTAACAGTAAGTAAAGGGAAGGGAAGATGAAACCAGTGACTCGTTGAAGACAATGATTTGTTGGACCAGTTCCAGTTGCTGTGACAACTGTACGTCTGGTTAGGGCGGCTAGGTATTTAAACCTTAGGACACACAGTCCCGGACACCCAGTCCTGAACACTCAGCTCAGGACACCCAGTCCTCACCGTATTCCCCTTGAGCTAAGGTCACACAGACCTCGCCCAATCACTCTGGTAAGTCTTCAAGGTAGACTCCCAAACCTTCACAGACTTCGTTCACCGGCAATCCACAATGTCTCTTGGATGCTCAGAACGCGATGCCTAACCGGCTGGAGGATGCACAGTCCTCAAGTGTAATAAGTCTTCAGATCACACAGACAAGAAGACTTAAGTGATGCCTAATTCTCTTTGGCTCTGGGCGGTTAGGGCTTTATCCTCACAAGGAATTCTCTCTCTCAAAGGCTTTGAGGTGGGTTGCTCTCAAACGACAAAAGCCGTACTCTCAATCTGAGCAGCCAACCGTTTATGGTTGTAGGGGGTGGGCTATTTATAGCCACTTGGCAACCCGACCTGATTTGTCCGAAATGACCCTGGGTCACTAAGGAACTGACACGTGTTCCAACGGTTAGATTTCAAACTCACACGGCGACTTTACTTGGGCTACAAGCAAAGCTGACTTGTCCGACTCTGGACAAGATTCGCTCTCATAGTCTTCACTCAAAGACATAGGTTTTTGGTTAGGCATCACTTCAGTCATTCTGACTGGTTCTCTTGGACCCCACTTAATAGTACAGTGGTTCCTATGACTCAACACAAAAGAAAAAGAACTACGAAAGATCTAAGTCTTCGAGCTCCATACGCTTCATGTGGTGTCTTCTCTTGTCATAGTCTTCAATGTGAATATCTTCATATACCACCTTTGACTTCAATGTCTTCATACATTTTTAGGGGTCATCTCTGGTAGGAAAACCGAATCAATGAGGGACTTCTACCTGTGTTATCCTGCAATTCTCACAAACACATTAGTCCCTCAACTAGGTTTGTCGTCAATACTCCAAAACCAACTAGGGGTGGCACTAGATGCACTTACAACTACATCCTTCATATCCATATGGCTCGAGGAGATGATCTCCATGCCATCAAGTACTTACCCCTCAAGCTCAAAGGGACAGCTCGTCACTCGCTGAAAGGCCTCCCCGAAAGCTCCATTGGAAGTTGGGAAGAGCTCGAAGACGCCTTTCGGGCAAATTTTCAAGGGACTTATGTCCGACCTTCGGATGCGGACGATTTGAGTCATATAACTCAACAACCCGGAGAGTCAGCCCAAAAGCTTTGGAACATGTTTCTTACTAAAAAGAACCAGATTGTCGACTGTCCGGACGCTGAAGCCTTGGCAGCTTTTAAGCATAGCGTCCGTGACGAATGGCTCACCAGACATCTCGGCCAAAACAAGCCGAGAATGATGGCCGCATTAACAAGCCTCATGACCCGCTTTTTGCGCGGGTGAGGACAGCTGGCTAGCCAGATGCAGCACCAGCGACCCCAGTACATCTGAAGTTAGAGATGGAAACGAGAAATCACGGCGCAACAGCAATAACAAACGCCGGCATAAAGAAGAAAACACGAAGGGCACGACAGTAAACGCCAGATTCAAAAGCTCTCGGCCAGGTCAAAAGCCACCCTCTAAAGGCACCAGGGATGAACTGTCCAGCCTCAACAAAATTCTGGACCAAGTATGTTAGATCCATAGTACCCCTGGTAAACCTGCTAATCATACCCACAGAGAATGTTGGGTCTTCAAGCAGTCCGGCAAGCTCAACGCCGTACACAAGGGGGAGGATACACCAAGTGAAGACGAGGACGAGCCTCCCAAGCAAGACACTGGGGAACAAAAGAAATTTCCACCAGAAGTCAAAACAGTAAACGTGTTACACGTGATCAAGGGAAAAACAACGCGACACTCCCAGGAAAATATACCCAAGTGCCTGTCACCGCGAAGTCCTGTCACTGGTCGTCTCAACCGATCACTTTCGACCATCGCGATTACTCAGCAAGTATCCGACGTGCAAGATGGGCTGCCCTGGTATTAGACCCAGTAATTGGCAGATATCACTTCACACGAGTCTTGATGGACGGTGGCAGCAATCTAAACCTAATATATTAGGATACAATCCGCGGGATGGGGTTAGACCCAACAAAAATTCTCCATAGCAATACTACCTTTAAAGGAGTAACGCCAGGCCCAGGAGCTCGTTGTACGGGCTCCCTCTTACTACAAGTTATATTCGGCTCCCTCGATAACTTCTGTTGCGAGCATTTAACCTTCCACATCGCTCCGTTCCAAAGTGGCTATCAAGCACTGCTCGGACGCGAAGCTTTCGCTCGCTTCAATGCAATACCACACTACGCCTCCCTCACACTCAAGATGCCCGGTCCACGTGGCATCATTTCAGTGAACGGAAATATCAAGCGATCTCTGCGCGCCGAAGAGAGTGCGGCTGCCTTGGCAGCCGCACACTAAAGGCGCCCGGACCAGTGAAAGCATCCAATAGGTCGTCAAGACCTCAGACACAACTAATCAAGTCCGGCGCCGCTATTTATACCGAATAAATGGTCACACCCCTATTTGTCCATACAAGGGGCTCAACGCGCGCAGACAAGTGGCAATTTCTTCTCATCTTGAATTATGCATGGTTTCTTTAAAAACTATCTTTTTGCACAACAACTTTTTCACCCAAATTCCTCTCTTTTACAGACGATCATCGTGCTACACCCGTCCAGGATACGACACAACGGAGACACAGGCACAGACGTGCACCAGGGACCCGCTCCAAGGATTCTTTTTAGATTAAGACCCTGTGTAAACCTTTTTTTACTGTATCTTGTTGATACATATCCACCGTTGAGAAGGATGCTGACGTCTTGGCATGTGGCCACGCCAGAACAATGCACGTACCTGGACACAAGGGGCTTCTTACAAAGGCCATTATTTAGGCCCGGTTTATACCACAAATACTGAATACCTTAGGGAGTGTTCGGCGTCGCGAGTTTGGCCCTATATGCATCAGCTCCGAATCATTGTCTTTGGTCAAATGTTGGGTTTGCCCGGCTCCTGTGTTTTGGTGCCTTACGTTCCGCTTTACCGGCTAAGGTAGCACCAGGAGAACTACTACGATTGTGCCCTGGTTCATCCGGACGAGCACCTTAGTAGAGAAAGCCGAAAACTGACTGTCATGATATAGTGTGAGACTGGTCAACCACTCGATGACCTGTTGGAATGTTATAATTCCTCCGCCTTAACGAAGGGCCGTTTTCCGGCCAGGCATGTACGCACCCCGGGATCGGGAGAGTGTGGAGCCACCAGGGGCTATCTAGTAGCCCCACCGTCAAACTCCTATGGCTAAGTGAAAGTGCTAAAGCATTATAGTCCGGTTGCCTCGCTCGCTCCGCTATCACCTCCTTAATAGGACCAAGACGTTGGGTTAAGTGTGAACGCGTGTTTTTTTGCGAGCACCTCCGCATTATATGCGTGGGGTTTGAAGCCGACGACTGCAATCTTTCAGGTTATACACATGTATACATAAACGGCCGCCCAGGAGGCATCATATTACTTTCAGGCAAAAGTATAAAAATAGCCTTACAAAAATTTATAGAAGCATTTCGCTTACAATGAGATTACATATCACGCAAACATAATATTTTTTGAGCACTGGGCCTCTATCAAACGAGCACCCTCAAGAACTTCTTCAAAGTAGTGCTCAACAGCCATTCGACCTATGGCCGAATCCCGCACTGCAACAGTGGTAGCATCCATCTCCGCCCAGTATGCTTTAACACGGGCAAAGGCCATCCGTGAGCCCTCTATGCACGCCGACCTCTTCATCGCATTAATGCGTGGCACCACGTCAAGGAACTGCTGCACCAAGCTGAAATAGCTGTTCGGTTTTGGCCTTTCTGGCCATAGCTGATCCACAACAGACCTCATGGCGAGTCCGGACAACCTATTCAGTTCGGCCCATTCGGCTAATTGATCAGTCAATGAAAGCGGATGCTCGGGAGAATGGAATTGTGTCCAAAACAGCTGGTCCACTTCATGGTCCGTCTGACCCTGGAAGTACTTGGCCGCATCGGCAGCGCTCGCCGCCAAATCCATATACACATCCTCCGAACTCCACAGCCGATCCAGAGAGGTATACCGTGGATCTCCAAACTTCCTCCGCAACATAAAGGATTTCCCAGCTACAATATCCCCGGCTTCCCACAGCTCCTCCTTCTTCACCCTCATAGCAGAGCAGAGGTCTTTTCTCGTCGCAGCAGCCTTCTCAAGGTCCGATGCCTTCGCTAGGTTTTCCTTTTCAAGAACCCGGCAACGTTCGGTGGCGGCTTTTAATTCTATGGCCATCTTGGACATCTTATCTCGTCTCTCGCCATGCGCGGCCTTCTCGGCTTTCAACTCTTCGGCCGCCTTCAAAGCAGCTGCATTATCAAACCTTGCTTGTTCCTTGGCTCGGGCAAGTTCTACCCGCAAGGCTTCAAAAGTGGCAGCTCCATCTGCAGTCACAACATATTAAAGATACTGACATCATGCTGCTCTTACTATGTGGCGTTTACCAGATAATGACACTTACCCTGTGCCTCGTCAAGCCTTTTGTTAACAAGCTCGATGTCGGCGTCTGCCGCATCCAACTGCCGTTTTAAACGGGCAAACTCGCTAGTCCGGCTAGCCACCGAAGCTTCCATCACCTGCACATAGAGGCAATATGGTTATTACCTGGGAATATGATCCTCTATTCGTCGTCGTTTCCAACGACAACCAGAGTCTCAGGGGCTACTATGTACACAGGGCACACCTAGCATGTGCAGGACTATCATACATTATTTTACGTACCTCAAAGCCTGTCAGTAGACTCATAAAAGTTTCATGCAATCCGTTTTCGACGGACGAGATTCTCTCCATCACCGTATTCATCAGCACACAGTGTTCATCTGAGATGGCCGCTCGCCCCACCAGCTCCCTCAGAACATCCGATTGCACACCAGACGGTGCCAGACTCTTTTTTCCGCTCTCTTCGGGAGCCAGACACTGGGAGCTTCGGGGGTCAATGGGATTATCTTCTGTCCTCACCGGTTTCGGAGAGGCCCTCTGCGACGACACTTCGGGGTCGCCCGCTTCCGGAGCGGAGGAGTCCGGAGGAGGCGTTTTGCTCTCCATCATCTCTGGAAGAAGATCCCCCGAAGACGAGCTCATTTGAGAGGGGATAAGGCCCGAACTGCAAAGATATATGCGGTGGTTATTTTCTCAGAAGAAAAAGATGGCATACCTGTACTATTAAAGTATTTCGGGTCACTTACGACTCGCTGGAGAATTGATCCCCCCGCGGACTTTGTGTGGCAAAAGCACCCCCCGAGGTAGGACCCTCTGTGGGAGACTTCTTCTCCCGTTTGGAAGCTTCGGCTTCTGAATCCCCGGGCGCAGTCCTTTTCCTCCTCTGGTCGTCTTCCTTCATGGAGACGCTCGCTCCCTCGGTTAGAATGGGCAGCGTTGGGGGCCCGCGTCCGCCCATATTATCCTCTCCAGTATCTTCCTTCAAGGGCTCCGGGCAAGGTGCGACCTGGAGCATCTTTTCCAATACCGGATTGTCCAAACCCTCAGGGAGGGGGGCTGAACACCGAATCAACTTCGCCTTTGTTAACCAGTCCTGGTCAAAAAGCAAACTCTCAGAAATAACTTCGTAACAAATGAGAGATAGTATGTTCGGCCGGAAGATTCCTTACCTGCTCGGCGGCGCGGTTACTGCTCAGGCCCACGTCCTCGGTGATTTCCGGACACTCTACCGGAGGTCCGAAGAATGACTTGTACATCTCCTCGTGTGTTAGGCCGAGGAAATTTTGGATGACACGCGGTCCCTCGGGATTGAACTCCCACAAGCGAAGAGGCCGGTGTTTGCAAGGCTAGACTTGACGAACCAGCATAACTTGTATTACCGCAACCAAACTAAAATATCCATTGAAGAGATCTCGAATGCGGCTTTGCAGTATAGGCACGTCCTTGGCTGGACCCCAGCTCAGACCTCTGCTGATCCATGACATCAGTTGTGGTGGAGGACCCGAGCGGAAGACAGGGGCGGCCGCCCACTTGGCACTTCTAGGAGCCGTGATGTAGAACCACTCCTGTTGCCACAATTTAGACACCTCTGGAATGGAACCTTTGGGCCATGGAGCTCCCGTCATCTTGCGTATTGAGGCACCTCCAGACACTGCATGTTGCCCCTCAATCATCTTCGGCTTTACTTCAAAGGTCATGAGCCATAGGCCAAAGTGAGGGGTAACCCGGAGGAAGGCCTCGCACACGATGATAAATGTCGTGATATGAAGAAAGGAGCCCGGAGCTAGATCATGGAAGTCTAGCCTGTAATAAAACATCAAACCCCTAACGAAAGGATCCAGAGCAAGGCCTAGACCTCGGAGGAAGTGGGAGACGAACACGACGCTCCCGTTGGGTTCGGGGGAGGGGACGGCCTGCCCTCGGGCAGGCAGCCGATGCAAAATCTCGGCGGTCAGATATCTGGCCTCCCTCAACTTTTTGATGTCTTCTTCCGTGACGGAGGAAGGCACCCATCGGCCTTGAAGGCTAGATCCGGACATGACTGAAGGTTCGGAGCACCTGACCTGAACTTTGGGCGTTTGAGCTTGAGGTGGGGGAAGGATTGGATTGAGCACGTGAGGGAAAAAATAAAAGCCTTGTCCCCTTATAAAGAGGGTGAATATCAAGCGTCCTCTTCGTGGCCGTTTGGACTTGCCTATAGTCTAGGAGTCCTAGAAGCAGTTGGGTTACCCACGCCCATATTGATGAGAATCCCGGTATAAGGGGACACGATCTCTGCTTTAACAAGACGTGCCAAGGAAGCCGCCTCGCATGACGCGCTGAGGTGGGATAATAAAACGATTCGAATAAAGGCTTGGCCGTGGTGTGATGTCACACTACGGAATATGTCAGCAGATTAGATTTGTGTAAATATTATTCTCTATATGGCAATATGTGGAAACTTATTTTGCAGAGCTGGACACTATCTTTGTGTCCAAATCTTCTATGAAGTACTTGGAGGAGGAACCCGCCTTGCAATGCCGAAGACAATCTGCGCGCCGGACTCGTCGTCATTGAAGCCTGGTTCAGGGGCTACTGAGGGAGTCCTGGATTAGGGGGTGTCCAGATAGCCGGACTATACCTTCAGCCGGACTCTTGGACTATGAAGATACAAGATTGAAGACTTCGTCCCGTGTCCGGAAGGGACTTTCCTTGGCGTGGAAGGCAAGCTTGGCGATACGGATATGTAGATCTCCTACCATTGTAACCGACTTTGTGTAACCCTAACCCTCTCCGGTGTCTATATAAAACGGAGGGTTTTAGTCCGTAGGACAACATACAGAACAACAATCATACCATAGGCTAGCTTCTAGGGTTTAGCCTCTCCGATCTCGTGGTAGATCTACTCTTGTACTACCCATATCATCAATATTAATCAAGCAGGACGTAGGGTTTTACCTCCATCAAGAGGGCCCGAACCTGGGTAAAACTTCGTGTCCCTTGCCTCCTGTTACCATCCGGCCTAGACGCACAGTTCGGGACCCCCTACCCGAGATCCACCGGTTTTGACACCGACAGAGGGCCTTGTTGAGTCTGAAGACTTTGTCAGGATTCTTTGGATCTTCAAAACCTGGGGGTTGAGCAACATATACTTCTTCCTCAAGCTTACCATTAAGGAATGCACTTTTCACATCTATTTGATATAAAGTGATATCATGATGGTTAGCGTAAGAAAGTAATATGTGTATAGCCTCAAGTCTAGCAACAGGTGCAAAAGTTTCATCGAAATCAATTCCTTCAACCTGTGTGTAGCCTTGAGCTACAAGTCGTGCCTTATTCCTCACCACAAGGCCATTTTCATCTTGCTTGTTGCGGTAGATCCACTTTGTGCCGATGATATTGTGCTTGCGAGGATCTGGACGTTTGACCAGTTCCCAGACATTGTTGAGCTTGAACTGATGTAATTCTTCTTGCATGGCCTGAATCCACTTAGGCTCCAGAAATGCTTGATCTACCTTAGTGGGCTCTGTAATAGAGACAAAAGCATAGTGCCCACAAAAGTTAGATAAATGTGAAGCTTTTGAGCGTGTGAGAGGACCTGGCGCTTTGATGTCATTGATGATCTTTTCAACTTGCACTTCTTTTGCAATGCGAGGATGAGCTGGTTGCCGTTGAAGAATTTGATCAGCGTTTTCTTCAGCATTTTCTTCAGGTGCATTAGCTCGACGTTCTTCATGTTCTGGAATGAATTCTTCAACAGATTCTTTAGTGGGAATGACATCCTCAGTAGCCTTGAACTTTATAGTTTCCTCAGGTGCTGGTTCATCTATCACAGTAGGTAGGTGCTCTCTTTGCAAGCCATTAGTTTCGTCGAACCGCACATCTACAGTTTCAACAACCTTGTGAAGAACGTTGTTGAAGACTCTGTAGGTGTGCGAGTCCTTTCCGTAACCAAGCATAAAACCTTCATGTGCTTTCGGTGCAAATTTTGAGTTGTGATGAGGATCTCTAATCCAACATTTAGCACCGAAGACTTTGAAATAACTTACATTGGGTTTCTTATCAGTGAGGAGTTCATAGGCAGTTTTCTTGAAGAATTTGTGAAGATATACTCTATTGATGATGTGGCACGCAGTATCAATTGCCTCAGTCCAGAACCGACGAGGCATTTTGTATTCATCAAGCATAGTGCGAGCCATCTCAGCAAGAGTCCTGTTCTTATGCTCCACGACGCCGTTCTGCTGAGGAGTATAAGGAGCAGATAACTCATGAGTAGTACCAAGTTCATCAAGATAGTCATCGAGACCAGAATTCTTGAACTCAGTGCCATTGTCACTTCTGATGTGCTTGATCTTCACACCAAAGTTGGTTGAAGCCCTCGAGGAAAATCGTTTGAAGACTTCCTGCACTTCATGTTTGTAAGTAACAAGGTGTACCCATGTGTAGCGAGAATAATCATCAACAATAACAAAGCCATATTGAGATGCTTCATTTGAAATAGCAGAATAATGATTAGGACCAAAGAGATCCATGTGAAGAAATTCAAATGGGCGAGTGGTGGTCATGATAGTCTTCGCTGGATGCTTGGCCTTCGTCATCTTCCCAGCTTCATAGGCTCCGCATAGGTGATCCTTGAGGAATTTGACATTCTCGATGCCAATGACATGCTTCTTCTTCGCAAGCGTGTGCAAATTGCTCATGCCTGCATGACCAATTCGTCGATGCCAGAGCTAGCCTTCTGAAACTTTTGCAAGTAAGCACACGGCTAGTTGTGGTCCTGTAGAGAAATCAACAATATACAGGTCTCCTCTCCTAAAGCCTTCGAAGACTTTGGAATTGTCAGCTTCCATAACCACAACACAACGGTACTTGCCAAATACAACAACCATATCAAGATCACAAAGCATTGAGACAGACATAAGGTTGTATCCTAAGGACTCAACAAGCATGACTTTGTCCATGTGTCGATCCTTTGTGATCGCAACCTTACCTAGACCCAATACCTGACTTTTGCCTTTGTCAGCAAAGATGATATGCTTCAGATGCGACGAAGATAATGGAGCATCCATCAATAGATTCTTGTCACTGGTCATGTGGTTTGTACATCCACTATCGAGGACCCGCTCAGTGGCTTTGGGTTGATCATCCTGCAGATGAATTAGTGCAGCTTACAAACTCATATACTTCATCAGTGAAGAATATGACATCAATTCATCAGATCAATTTCATCAAGTAAAAGAACTGATAAAGCAATGTGAGGACGTGAGAAATGAAAGTTCATTTCTTCATGATTAGCCTGCGTCCTATCAGGCATACTCAGGTCTCCAGCAAATTCTTCAGATGATTACGTACGTCTGGAGACCTGACCCTGCAGAAGAGATTAGTTCTTTTTCTTCACCACCCACATCTGAAGGGGTGGCAAAGAGTTCATCACTCTGCGAGCTCCATACGAGAACGATGGCATAGAAGCCAGTCCATTTCGTTTCACATAAGAGGGGTTAGAGTAAGCATAAGAGTATGCAGAGAAATTCTTCGAGGACTTATGGACATAATGATTTGAAGAATAATGCACATATCCATAATCCTTAGATCTTCCCTGCGAAACAGACGGGTTAGCACGATGATGTTCATATGAGGACTTTGATCCATATGAGGAATTTGGTCCGTATGAGGACTTGAATCCATATGAAGAATTTGGTCCATATGAAGAATTTGATCTGGGGTTCCTATTCTTCACAGCTGGCGTCATGATGACATTCACCTGAAGATTTTCAAGGCATCTTTTGGGAACCCAGATTTTCTTCATAGGGGAGCCGTTCCTGCAGTTAGTGCCAACATATCTAGCAAATACTTCACCATTCTGATTTTTGAACATTTTATAGTTGGAGTCAATTGACTCATCATCAGAATGAGGAGATTCACATGCAAATCCAGATAAGTTAGATGGATCAACTGGAGGTCCCTTTGCAGCAACCCATGTAGTTTTGGGGTACTGCTCAGGCTTCCAATATGTACCATCAACATTGAGTTTCCTCTCAAAGGCAATACCCTCTTTCCTAGGGTTCCTGTTGAGGATCTACTTTTTAAGCACATCACAAAGAGCCTGATGCCCTTTGAGGCTTTTGTACATGCCTGTCATGTACAATTCCTTCAACCCTGCATCATCAGTGATACTAGCAATGTCCTCAGATGAGGAATTAGTGATAGCAGAGGTATGTGAAGAATTTGAAACATCAGCAGCATTTGAACATTCAGGTGAAGAATTAGCAGATTCACGTTCAATGTACTTCAAGCATGGAGGAACAAATTCTTCCTGAGAAGCGCTGATTTGTTGAGAAAGTAATGAATCGCGCTCCTTCTAAAGATCTTCATAACTCACTCTTAGCTTCTCAAGGTCTTGCTTTCTTTGAAGAAATTCATAAGAAAGCTTCTCATGATCCGATAAGAGAGTGTTATGATGACTTTGAAGTTTGTCAAGCTTGGACTGAAGTCTTTGGAGATTTTCAGTCAAAGTTTCAGTGCGATCCATTTCTTCACCCAACATATCATCACTTTTGTCTAACATGTTTTGAACCTTTTCTAAAGCCCTTTGTTGTTTTATAGCAATCTTAGCAAGTTTAGAATAGTTGGGCTTAAGGTTTTCATCAGATTCATTCTCACTTGATTCAGAGGAGGTATATTTGAGTACCTTGGCACCCTTTGCCATGAAGCAATAGGTGGGAGCATAGTCATCATCGCCTTCATCAGCCTTGTTGGTGAGGTCATTTTCTTCAGTGTTGAAGATAGACTTGCTGACAAATGCAGTAGCGAGAGCTAGGCTCGCCACTCCGGATTCGTACTCCTCAGATGTCTCCTTTTCCTCATTTTTTCTTTAGATTCAGCCTCAGAGTCCATTTCCTTGCCAATGAATGCCTTAGCCTTCTTGGAGCTGCTCTTCTTGTGATATGAAGACTTTGAGGATTTTGATGATGAAGATTTTGTGGACTTCTTCTTTTTCTTCGCATCATCAGAACTGTAATCCTTGTATTTCTTCTTCTTTGATTCCTTTTCCCACTGAGGACAATCTTGAATGAAATGTCCAGGTTTCTTGCACTTGTGACAGAGCCTCCTCTTGTAGTCACTGGGTGAGGAATCATTGCTCCTTGAGGGTCTTCCAAGGCGACCACGTCTTGAGAAATTTTGAAACTTCTTCACAAGCAGAGCCTGATCATGGCTTAGTTCTTTAGGATCACCAAGGCTGCTACCAGAGTCTTCATCTTCGGACTCAGATACAGCCTTGGCCTTCAGTGCATGTGTTCTGCCATAGCTTGAACCATAGAGATCTCTCTTTTAAGCAAGTTGAAACTCATGAGTATTTAGCCTTTCGAGAATATCAGCGGGATCAAGTGACCTGTAATCAGCACGTTCTTGTATCATCAATGCGAGAGTGTCAAATGAGGAATCAAGCGATCTCAGCAATTTCTTCACCACCTCATGGTCGGTGATGTCAGTGGCACCAAGTGCTTGAAGCTCATTTGAGATGTCAGTGAGCCGATCGAAGGTTTGTTGAACATTTTCATTGTCGAGTCTTTTGAAGCGGTTGAAGAGATTGCAAAGAACATCAACTCGAGAGTCATGCTGAGTTGAGACTCCTTCATTCACTTTGGACAACCTGTCCCAGATAAGCTTCGCTGTCTCCAAAGCACTCACTCTGCCATACTGTCCTTTGCTCAGATGGCCACATATGATATTCTTCGCTTGAGAGTCAAGTTGCTTGAATCTCTTCACATCAGCAGCATTCAGAGAAGGCGTGACTGAGGGAACACCATTTTCCACAACATACCAGAGATCATTATCAATTGCTTCAAGATGCATTCGCATCTTATTCTTCCAGTAGGGGTAGTCCATCCCATCGAAGGTAGGACACCCAGCAGAGACCTTGATCATACCTGCGGTCGACATAACTAAAACTCCAGGCGGTTAAACCAAAATCACACAGAACAAGGGAGTACCTTGCTCTGATACCAATTGAAAGTGCGTTATATCGACTAGAGGGGGGTGAATAGGCGATTTTTATAAAATTCTTCACTGAGGAATTTGCCGGTGAGGAAATTCCTTAGCGAAGAACTACTAGAAGCGGAATAAGTACTCAAAAGTAAACATAGCAGAATGCAAGCATAGTCATCATGATGAAATGAAGACAGGCACAGAGTACAGGAAGCGTAAGCACATGATAACACAGGATGAAGACAAACAGACTGAAGAAATTGAACTGAGGAAATTGAGAAAGTCTTCATTCAAAGTCTTCAAACACAGATATGAACAAGCACACAACACAGTTATGAGGAAATGAAAGAGTTGAGGAAATAGAACCAGTAAGCTTGGTGAAGACAATGATTTGGTAGACCAGTTCCAACTGCTGTCTCAGTTGTACGTCTGGTAGGAGTAGCTGAGTATTTAAACTTGAGGACACACAATCCCGGACACCCAGTCCTGAACATGCAGCTCAGGACACCCAGTCCTCACCGTATTCTCCTTGAACGAAGGTCACACAGACCTCATCCAATCACTCGTGGTAAGTCTTCAAGCGACTTCCAAACCTTCACAAACTCGGTCACTCGACGATCCATAATTCCTCTTGGATGCTCTAGACCATGACGCCTAACCGTCTGGAAGAAGCACAGTCTTCAAAGGTAATAAGCGTCAGATCCACGCAGGATCAATCTCTTCAGTGATGCTCAATCACTTGGGTTTTGTAGGTGTTTGGGTTTGGGTTTTTCCTCACTTGATGATTTTCGCTCAAAGTCCTCGGAGGATGGGTTGCTCTCAAGTGACAAGTGCCAGTTTCTCTCGGAGCAGCCAACCAACTAGTGGTTGTAGGGGGCGGCTATTTATAGCCTAGGGAGCAGCCCGACATGATAAGACATAAATGCCCTTCAATGATATGACCGTTAGGTTGATAGATATTTTGGGACAGCTGGCGCATAGCACAGCAACGGTCGGAATTTTGAGTAGCAAAATCCTCAAGGCTATCATGTTCCTCACTGTGTAGGAAATCCGCACAGGCGAATTCCTAACTCCTCAGTCAGAACAAATTCCTCAGAGACCAGAAGAACTTCGTCTCTATCACTGAAGAAATTGACTGAACTGTATGAGATTTCCAATGGCTTCACTCGAAGGGATTGGTAGGTGTAGGATTTTGAGTTGAGCATCACTTGGAAATTTTTCCTTAGTATTTCCTCGACCCCCTTTAACAGTACGGTGTTTTCTATGACTCAAGGAAGAGAAAATGAAACTACGAAAACAAAAGTCTTCACGCTTCATGTTCCTCGAATGAATACCAAGTCTTCAAGGTCACACCAATTTCTTCACTTTCAAAGTCTTCAGAAATTCAAAGTCTTCACTCGAAGAACTTCATTTTTAGGGGTCGACTTTCTCTGTAAATATCAAGTTCCTCATAGACTTATAGACCAGTGTACACTCACAAACGCATTAGTCCCTTAACCTATAAGTCTTCAATACACCAAAATCACTAAGGGGCACTAGATGCACTTACACTAAGGTCACACAGACCTCACCCAATCACTCGTGGTAAGTCTTCAGGTGACTTCCGAACCTTCACAAACTCGGTCACTCAGCGATCCACAATTCCTCTTGGATGCCCTAGAACATGATGCCTAACCGTCTGGGAGAAGCACAGTCTTCAAAGGTAACAAGCGTCGGATCCACGCATGATCAATCACTTCAGTGATGCTCAATCACTTTGGGTTTGTAGGTGTTTGGGTTTGGGTTTTCCTCACTTGATGATTTTCTCTCAAAGTCCTCGGACGATGGGATGCTCTCAAATGATGAGTGTCGGTTTCTCTCGGAGCAGCCGACCAGCTAGTGGTTGTAGGGGGCGGCTATTTATAGCCTAGGGAGCAGCCCGACATGATAAGACATAAATGCCCTTCAATGATATGACCGTTAGGTGGACAAATGTTTTGGGACAGCTGGCGCATAGCACAACAGTGGTCGGAAATTTGAGTATCAAAATTTTCAAGGCTATCATGTTCCTCACTGTGTAGGCAATCTACACTGGCGAATTCCTAACTCCTCAGTTAGAATAAATTCCTCAGAGACCAGAAGAACTTCATCTCTGTCACTGAAGAATATGACTGAACTGTATGAGATTTCCAATGGCTTCACTCAAAGGGATCGGTAGGTGTAGGATTTTGAGTTGAGCTTCACATGGAAATTTTTCCTTAGTATTTCCTCGACCCCCTTTAACAATACGGTGTTTCCTATGACTCAAGAAAGAGAAAATGAAACTACAAAAACAAAAGTCTTCACGCTTCATGTTCCTCGAATGAATACCAAGTCTTCAAGGTCACACCAATTTCTTCACTTTCAAAGTCTTCAGAAAGTCTTCAGAAATTCAAAGTCTTCAGTCGAAGAACTTCATTTTTAGGGGTCGACTTTCTCTGTAAATATCAAACTCCTCATAGTCTTATAGACCTGTGTACACTCATAAACACATTAGTCCCTTAACCTATAAGTCTTCAATACACCAAAATCACTAAGGGGCACTAGATGCACTTACAATCTCCCCCTTTTAGGTGATTGATGACAATATAGGTTATGTTTTCAATGGGGATAAACATATGAAGTGTAAATACTGATATTGAGGAATTTGATTGCAAGAAAAAGAAGAACTCCCCGTGAAGATGTGCATAGTGAGGAATTTGCTTTTGAAGCATTGCACACTTTGAAGAATAGAATCATGGAGATCTCCCCCTATATCTTGTAATTCAAACACACATCTGACATATCACAATAAAGAATTTGAAATGCATGATGAAATATGGTGACTGAGTAATTCAGCATGCGTGCATTAACATATATGAGGAATAAGCATGCAGATAACACATCAAAAGTATCAGAGCACCATCGGGTTTAAGTTTACAACTCGATCCTATAAAGTTTCAGAAGAACGAGAGTTTTAACTTTATAAAAAATGCCCATATAGACAGACCCGCTTGAAGACTAACTCATAATCCCCCCTTTGTCATCGAATGACCAAAAGGATCGAAAATGAGGACTAACGCCCCTGAAGAATATCAAGTTGATGAAGGAGCGCCAGCGTTGTTGGGGTCGTTTGTCGTTGAAGGGCCTGCCGCAGTGTCGTCCAAGTCTTCATACTCGTCAGTATCGCGTGATGAAGAATATGAGCTCGACACCAAAGAAGGAACCTTGACCTTCTTGAATTTCTTTGGTGGAGGTGCAGACCAGTCAAAATCTTCCTTGAGACCCATTTTCTTGAGATCTTCTTCACCATATAGATGTGATAGAATAGCCCAGGTGCGACCAAAGACTTCATGGAGGTAGTAATGGTTTTTCTTCACTGCATTGTGTGTAGCAGTCATGTTGTGAAGAAATGAACCAAACTGATGCTTAACCCATTTATGGTTTCGATCCACCTTCTGGTGAAGACTAAGCAGAAGCTCATGGTCAGTCATCACCCGAGGAGCAGTGGCTTGAGGAGTAGACTTGGGTGCATTGGTAGCAGAGTCATGTGTGGCAGAGTCATCGTTGGTGGAATAAGATACAGATTTGCGAAACTGACCATCCAATGGATGAATGCCTTCATCAATGACAGCAGGAGCCTTGCCCTTTTCATCAGTTGAAAGTGCGTTATATCGACTAGAGGGGGGGGGTGAATAGGCGATTTTTACGAATTCTTCACTGAGGAATTTGCAGGCGAGGAAATTCCTTAGCGAAGAACTACTAGTAGTGGAATAAGTACTCAAAAGTAAACACAACAGAACACAAGCATAGTCATCATGATAAAATGAAGACAAGCACAGAGTACAGAAAGCGTAAACACAGGATAACACAGGATGAAGACAAAAAGACTAAAGAAATTGAACTGAGGAAATTGAGAAAGTCTTCAGTCAAAGTCTTCAAACACAGATGAGAACAAGCACTCAACACAATTATGAGGAAATGAAAGAGTTGAGGAAATAGAACCAGTTAGCTTGGTGAAGACAATGATTTGGTAGACCAGTTCCAACTATTGTGACAGTTGTACGTCTGGTTAGGGCGGCTAGGTATTTAAACCTGAGGACACACAGTCTCGGACATCCAGTTCTGAACATGCAGTTCAGAACACTCAGTACTCACCGTATTCCCCTTAAGCTAAGATCACACAGACCTCGCCCAATCACTCGTGGTAAGTCTTCAGGTGACTTCCGAACCTTCACAACCTTGGTCACTCGGTGATCCACAATTCCTCTTGGATGCTCTAGACCTTGACGCCTAACCGTCTGGAAGAAGCACAGTCTTCAAAGGTAACAAGTGTCGGATCCATGCAGGATCAATCTGTTCAGTGATGCTCAATCACTTTGGGTTTGTAGGTGTTTGGGTTTGGGTTTTCCTCACTTGATGATTTTCGCTGAAAGTCCTCGGATGATGGGATGCTCTCAAATGACAAGTGTCAGTTTCTCTCGGAGCAGCTAACCAGCTAGTGGTTGTAGGGGGGCAGCTATTTATAGCCTAGGGAGCAGCCCGACATGATAAGACATAAATGCCCTTCAATGATATGACCGTTAGGTGGGTAGATATTTTGGGACACCTGGCGCATAGCACGGCAACGGTCGGAAATTTGAGTATCAAATTCCTCAGGGCTATCATGTTCCTCACTGTGTAGGCAATCCGCACTGGCGAATTCCTAACTCCTCAGTCAGAACAAATTCCTCAGAGACCAGAAGAACTTCGTCTCTGTCACTGAAGAATATGACTGAACTGTATGAGATTTCCAATGGCTTCACTCGAAGGGATTGGTAGGTGTAGGATTTTGAGTTCAGCATCACATGGAAATTTT
Source organism: Triticum urartu (assembly GCF_003073215.2). NCBI lineage: Eukaryota > Viridiplantae > Streptophyta > Magnoliopsida > Poales > Poaceae > Triticum > Triticum urartu. The sequence goes on along the minus strand of NC_053028.1, from coordinate 402,021,228 downwards.
CCTTAGTATTTCCTCGACGCCCTTTAACAGTACGGTGTTTCCTATGACTCAAGAAAGAGAAAATAAAACTACAAAAACAAAAATCTTCATGCTTCATGTTCCTCAAATGAATACCAAGTCCTCAGGATTGCACCAATTTCTTTACTTTCAAAGTCTTCAGAAAGTCTTCAGAAATCCAAAGTCTTCAGTCGAAGGACCTCATTTTTAGGGGTCGACTTTCTCTGTAAATATCAAACTCCTCATAGACTTATAGACTTGTGTACACTCAAAAACACATTAGTCCCTTAACCTATAAGTATTCAATACACCAAAATCACTAAGGGGCACTAGATGCACTTACAATCTCCCCCTTTTTGGTGATTGATGACAATATAGGTTAAGTTTTCAATGGGGATAAACATATGAAGTGTAAATACTGATATTGAGGAATTTGATTGCAAGATATAGAAGAACTCCCCCTGAAGATGTGCATGATGAGGAATTTGCTTTTGAAGCATTGCACACTTGAAGAGTAGAATCATGGAGATCTCCCCCTATATCTTGTAATTCATACACGCATTTGACATATCATAATGAGGAATTTGAAATGCATGATGAAATATGGTGACTGATGTAATTCAGCATGCGTGCATTAACATATATGAGGAATAAGCATGCAGAAAAACACATCAAACGTATCAGAGCACCATCGGGTTTAAGTTTACAACTCGATCCAATAAAGTTTCAAAAGAACGAGAGTTGTAACTTAGCAAAAAAACGCCCATATAGACAGACCCGCTTGAAGACTAACTCAAAATGTATGGCAAAGTCATGTGTGGCAAAGTCATCATTGGTGGAATAAGATGTAGCTTTGCGAAACTGGCCATCCAATGGACGAATGCCTTCATCAATGACTGCAGGAGCCATGCCCTTTTCATCAGTTGAAGTAAAAGCCTGCTTGAGTACTTCAATCGGGGGAAGATAGCTAAGGTGATTCTGAAAATTAGCCTTGTAGTTGAGTGAAGACCTTGTCCTGAGGAATCTCATAATCCAAGGTGCATAAGGTTTCAGCTCAAATGGAGAAAGTGCAGCATTTGCCAGAGTCCTCATGAAGAAATCGTGATAGTTGATAGGAATGCTATGAATGATGTTGAATAGCAGATTCTTCATGATGCCAACTATTTCCTCATCAGATGAGTCATGGCCTTTGATGGGACTCATTGTCCTCGTCAGAATGCGATAGACGGTTCTGGGCACATAGAGTAAATACTTCACGAGGAATTTGGCCCTTGGGGCTTGACTGAGCTTCAAAGGCTTCATTAACACTTGCATGTAATGAGCTTTGAGTTTTGGTTCATGATACAGGCAGCAAGCTCCTTCACTGGGTGGACTGATGGGCAGGGCGTGAAGCAATTCAGAGGCCGGTGCCTTATAGTGAGTATTTTCGGTCATCCAGTCCAAGACCCAGGTGTTGATATCTTCAGGATCACCTGTGATATGCAATGTAGCATAGAACTGAAGAATAAGCTCTTCATTCCAATCAACAATGTCAGAGCAAAAGGTGAGGAGGCCTACATCATGAAGAACACTGAGCACAGGAGAGAAGCAAGGTAATGATTCCATGTCCACGTGAGGAATATGCTCATGGTAGAAGATTTTGTCTTTGTTGAAAAGCAGTGAAGAATAGTAGTTGGCCTGGCTTGCAGTCCAGAAATGCTTCCTCCTTAGACGAGCAGAGTCATAAGGATTGTAGTTAGTGAAGAACACGTGCTCGCCGAAGAAATCATCAGCCTTGAATTTCTGCTTCTTTGAGAATGGATCCTTTGGCTTGGGGTGAGGAGTGTCAGTCAATTGCATCACAACCTCCGGGACCTCAATCTCAGGTTCCACAAGCTGAGGAATTTCAGGTGCTGCTTCAGTGGCAGCCTGGGACTTCAATTCTTAATTTACATGATCTTCAGCACTAGTGGATGGAATTTCTTCATGGACAGATGGTGTGGCATGTGGTTCATCAGATCCCATTTGTACAGTAGTTACCGGGGACTGAGGAATTTGTTGCAATGGTGTGAAGAGTTGAGAGTTGGGGTGCTGACTTTCCCAAAATTCGTCACTTAGCACGGGTGTGGTACAACCAATGTCCACATCTTCATCTCCCATTTCTTCAACGCCGACCTCTTCAACAGTAAACTGAGGCATAGGCGAGGAGACAACTGGTGTTGAAGGGATTGTATCCACTTCAATTTCTTCATCCATCTGCTCTGACGAAGCAGCAGAGGGATTCTCTTCATCAGACTCACTTGGAATCACATATTCTTCATCAAAAGGAACAAGGTCATTTGATGGCATGGTTGAGATAGGAACATCATCAATGGGGTTTGCAAGCGAGCTAGTCAATGGCTTCATCTTCTTCTGAGCTGAAGAATCTGATGCAGTTGATGCCTTCCTTTTCTTCCCCGCTGCACGCTCTGCAGCCTTGGCCTTCTTCACATCTGATGCAGATGGAAGGATCGGAGTTGGTGTAGGCGCAGGAGCAGAGGAATTGAGTTGTATTTCTTCAGGCGCAACTAATGCAGTTGCCCTGAATTCTTCATTTTCTTCAGGTGCACCACTAGTGGATGCCCTGGCAATTTCATCAGCGGCTGGAATGTAGTTATCAGCCCTGGAACTCACATTTTCTTCAGCAACCTGATTGTCATCAGCGGTGCTGGCATTTTCTTCAGTCGGCTGAGAAGATGCTTCAGCCTGAGGAATTTCCTGTTGCGCTGGGGCTGCAACATTGGAAGTGAACTGTTCAGTTATCTTTACAAATCTGACTTTGGCTCCTAGCCAGTCAGCATAATAGCGATCAAATTCATCACTCAGTTTCTTGATTTCAGATTGAAGAGCAACAAGTTCTTCAGGTGAAAGCTTCAGAACGTTTTGCTTCAGAAAGTGCTCTTTCTTGTACTGCGCTTTCTTCACCCTCCTTCCCTGTTCAAATTTCCATTTCTCTTCATCAAGGAAGTGAGTCAGTACATGACTTTGACCAGGAGTGAGGTTCAGCTCAGGCAGAGGTGTGTTGGGGTCCTTGTGCCACAAGTCAATGAAGTCTAGGATCAACTTCAGATCCAGCATTAATGGCACATTACTGCCTTTGGCTCTAGCGGCCCTAAGTTGCCTGTCCTTGATGATTTCAGCAAGTTCTTCATCATCAGCCTCATCATCATTAGAGGGAACTTGGAAAGAAACTTGTTTCTTGTGAGGACTTGGTCGAGGACCTCGTCCAGCAGAGGTCTTCTTCAGAAGAGTGGGAGCAGCAGAGGAACTTGGAGTAGCTGAGGAACTTGCAGAGGTTCCTGAGGCAATAGATATGCCTATGGTCCTTTGGCATGTGGCGAGATGCACAGGTGCTGAGGATTTGGTCGGAGCAGCCGAAGACTTTGGCGGAGGAGCTAAGGATTTTGTAGAAGTAGGAGCAGCATGAGGAATTGGCCGTGAGGGCTTTGAGGAATCTGGCCGTGAGGGCATAGCTGAGGAACTTGGCCGTGAGGGCATTGTTGGTGAAGCACTGGGCTTGTGAGTAGGCTTCTTTGGCATGGCCTTCTTCGGCTTTACAGAGGCCTCAACGGCAGTGGCGACAACAGAGTCTTCGTTGAATTTCCTCACTGCATATTTTGGTTGTTTGGACAACTTGGCCTGGCGCTTGGCCCATTCATCAGGATAATCCTCACCACGCTTGAGGCTGGTGGGATCAACTATTTGACCATGTGCCAACGGAGGTCTTGGGCATGGAGGATTTAGTGCAAATTTCTTCATATATTTGGGAGTGACATATATGTACTCCCTCCACTCTCTTGCCCATCTCCTCTCAATCTTTTGAATGCGCACCTTGCGCTGATTTTTATCTTCCTCAGGGGGTGTGCAGTATCCAGCATAGATGTCCTTAGGTATTTCAAATGCAGTGTTGACCTCAGGCCTCTTTCCTCCTTTCTGTGGCTTCTTACCATCAGCCATTTTCTTCACTTGAGGAATTTGAACAATTGAATTCTCTGAAGAGGTATGCAACTTTTCTTCGAGGAACGCTGCAAATGAGTTAAGTTGATGAGAACCTAGTGATTCAGCAGCTGACATGAGTACCTGTGAAGAGAGTATAGTTGCGAGGAATTTGGAGAGGTCATATGCGTTCTGAGAAGGTTTTTTTATAAAGGACAAGTTTGAGGAATTTGACCAGATGAGTCTTGAAGAATTTCACTAAGCGTTCTTTGTCTTAGGTTCCAGAGATGTATAGATCGAAAATCCACACATTTGAGGAATCTTGAAGAAAAACATAACTTAGAGAAATGAATCAAGAACATATGACATGTGAGGTGTTTCAATGTGTGAAGACATGAAGAAAAACACCTTTACGGATTTTGTAGAAATCATTTGAATCAAAGAGGTCAGCCAAAGTAACTTTTAATTACCCTGGACGAAGAACACGACGAACTGGTATGTGGAGATGTGAAGTTCGTCAGTGCAGATCTTCCACGCCCTAACTTGGCGGAGGAAGACAACTACGACAGCGAGTGAAGATTTCCGTGGCCGGCGCGAGTACGACGGCGACGAGGTCGAGGCAGTGAAGCTCTTCCTCACCGATGATGATGATGTAGCGGCGACGCTAGGGTTTGAGAAGCTCGAGCTGGAGAGAGGTCGAGCGGAGTAAAGGAAGTGAGGAAGGGGAAGGGGGTATTTATAGCCACGGTGAAAAACTGTTCGCCCGAAGAATTTGGACGAACGTGCCCCTGACCCTTCTCATTCGCTTGACATGTGTCACCCACGTACTAAGAAGTGGAGATCGTGTGCGATCATGGGTGAATAGATAAGTATATCATGGGATGCGGAACGGTTTGAGCGGCAAAGCCAAACATTTAGATAAGATAGGTTTTAAAGTTCCGTTCGCAATTTCTTCAGCTAACAAGGACACAATGAAGATTTTGAACGAGTTTCAAATATAACGCACATGAAGAATTTCTGAACAGATTGGGTTGAGTATAGCATAGAGGGGGAAGGGTCCGATCACATTGAAAAACCAACTTGAAGAAATACCAATAAGTGAATGTTGTAGAGTATATATATATATATATATAGCCAATGAAGAAAAAAAATGACGGAAACAATGAAGACAATGCAAAGATGAAGAATTTGAACAACTGAGGAATTTCAAAACAAAAAAAACTCAAATTGAAGATTTTCAACTTTTGGTGGTGGTGTGAACCACTGTATAAGAATGATGATTTCACACACCGCGTACAATTGTCATACGGTTCTGAGAATCAAATTCTTCATTAATTTCTTCACACTTAGAGTGTTATTCTTCATTGATTGAAGAAAAACGTTTCTTCATGTGTTGCACATCTAAGTCATCAATTTTGCATAAGTGTTAGGATGAGTGTCCTTTTCAAAGAACATTCGAAGATTCTAAGATATTTAGCTCACACTGCAACTTGCTAAATCTCTTCTCATCCAAGGGCTTTGTGAAGATATCGGCTAGCTATTCTTCAGTCTTCACATGCTCGATAGAAATGTCGCCCTTCAACACATGATCACGAAGAAAATGATGACGAATCTGAATGTGCTTTGTCTTCGAGTGCTGAACTGGGTTGTGAGCAATCTTGATGGCACTCTCATTGTCACAGAACAGAGGCACATTCTTCATGTTGACACCGTAGTCCTTGAGAGTTTGCTTCATCCATAGCAATTGAGCACAGCAAGAACCAGCGGCAATGTACTCAGCTTCAGCAGTATATAGTGATACGCAGTTCTGTTTCTTCGAGGACCAACAGACCAAAGATCGTCCGAGGAAATGACATGTACCAGATGTTGACTTGCGGTCCACACAATCACCAGCATAGTCAGAGTCATAATATCCAATGAGATCAAAAGCCGAGCCCTTGGGGTACCATAATCCAAGTGTTGGTGTGTGAGCTAGATATCAAAGAATATGCTTCACAGCCTTATGGTGTGATTCCTTCGGTGTAGCTTGAAATCGGGCACACATGCAAACACTAAGCATAATATCTGGCCTAGATGCACATAACTACAATAAAGAACCAATCATGGAGCGGTATACCTTATGATCGAAGTCGATACCATTTTCATCAGTGCAAAGATGGCCATTTGTCGGCATAGGAATTTTAACGCCTTTGCAATCTTGCATGCCGAATTTCCTCAGTACATCCTTGAGGTATTTCTCCTGAGATATGAATATGCCATTGCGTTGTTGACGAATTTGAAGACCTAAGAAGAATTTCAATTCTCCCATCATAGACATTTGATATTCTTCACTCATCATATAGGCAAATTCATCACTATAACGTTGGTCAGTACAGCCAAAGATAATATCATCAACATATATTTGGCACACAAACAATTCACCATCATAAGATTATTGAAAAGAGTAGGGTCGAGTGAACCGGGTTTGAAGGCTTTCTTCATAAGGAATTCCTTCAAAGTATCATACCACGCCCGTGGGGCCTGCTTGAGGCCATAGAGGGCCTTATTGAGTCTGAAGACTTTATCAGGATGCTTTGGATCTTCAAAACCTGGGGGTTGAGCAACATATACTTCTTCCTCAAGCTTACCATTGAGGAATGCACTTTTCACATCCATTTGATATAGAGTGATATCATGATGGTTAGCATAAGCAAGTAATGTGCGAATAGCCTCAAGTATAGCAACAGGTGCAAAAGTTTCATCGAAATCAATTCCTTCAACCTGTGTGTAGCCTTGAGCTACAAGCCGTGCCTTATTCCTTACCACAAGGCCATTTTCGTCTTGCTTGTTTCGATAGATCCATTTTGTGCCAATGATATTGTGCTTGCGAGGATCTGGATGTTTGACCAGTTCCCAGACATTGTTGAGCTCGAACTGGTGTAATTCTTCTTGCATGGCCTGAATCCACTCAGGCTCCAGAAATGCTTCATCTACCTTAGTGGGCTCTGTGATAGAGACAAAAGTATAGTGCCCACAAAAGTTAGATAAATGTGAAGTGAGGGAGTCCTAGATTAGGGGGTCTCCGGACAGCCGGACTATATCCTTTGGCTGGACTGTTGGACTATGAAGATACAAGATTGAAGACTTTGTCCCGTGTCCGGACGGGACTCTCCTTGGCATGGAAGGCAAGCTAGGCAATACGGATATGTAGATCTCCTCCCTCGTAACCGACCTTGTGTAACCCTAGCCCCCTCCGGTGTATATATAAACTGGAAGGTTTAGTCTGTAGGACAACAGACAATCATACCATAGGATAGCTTCTAGGGTTTAGCCTCTACGATCTCGTGGTAGATCAACTCTTGTAATACTCATATCATCAAGAACAATCAAGCAGGACGTAGGTATTACCTCCATCAAGAGGGCCCGAACCTGGGTAAACATCGTGTCCCCTGCCTCCTGTTACCATCCGCCTTAAACACACAGTTCGGGACCCCCTACCCGAGATCCGCCGGTTTTGACACCGACATTGGTGCTTTCATTGAGAGTTCCACTGTGTCGTTACCATAAGGCTTGATGGCTCCTTCGATCATCGGTAGCGATGCGGTCCAGGGTGAGGTTTTCCTCCCCGGACAAATCTTCGTATTCGGCGGCTTCGCACTGCGGGCCAATTCGCTTGGCCGTCTGGAGCAGATCGAGAGCTACGCCCCTGGCCATTAGGTCAGATTCGGAAACTTAAACTACACTGCTGACATCCGCGGAGACTTGATCTTCGACGGATTCGAGCCCGTATCAGGTGCGCCGCACAGTCACGACGAGCATGACATAACTCTGCTGTCGGACAGTACTCGGGAGATCGCATCTACAACTACTCCGGCCATCAATCCGGAGCGAATCGCGCCATCCGAGAGCGGAGGGATAGACCCCGCCATGGAGGCCGCACTCTCAGTGGCGATAGAGCCGGATACTGACTTCACCCCTTACGAGAACCATGTCACCGAACCACTGGATTCGTCTCCGGCCATGGACTCCGAGCCGCCTGCATCCGCGCCCATCGAATCCGACTGGGCGCTGATCATGGAGTTCACCTCCGCGGATATCTTTCAGCACTCGCCTTTCTGCGATGTGCTAAATTCACTAAGGTCTCTCTCCTTGTCAGGAGAACCTTGGCCGAACTATGTCCGGCTAGAATGGGATGCGGACGACGAAGAAATTCGCTGCCCACCCACCACCCACTTAGTAGGCACTGTCGACGATTTAACGGACATGCTCGACTTCGACTTCGAAGACATCAACGGTATGGACGACGTTGCAGGAGACGAACAGGAACCACCGCCCACAGGGCGCTGGACCGCCACCTCATCATATGATATATACATGGTGGACACCCCCAAAGAAGGATAACCCCTCCAAGAAGCAACCCAAGCGCCGACGTCAGTGGCGCCGCTCTAAGTCCCGCCACAGCAAAAGTAGTGATACCGGAACAGGAGATAATAGCACTCCAGATAGCACCGAAGACAACCACAGTCCCCTCCAGCACAATGCAAAGCGGGAAGATGAACAAGCTAGCCCTCCAGAGCAGGCGGCATACGGAGAACCATAAGAGGAAAATTACATGCCCCTCTCCGAAGACGAGGTGAGCCTCGGCGACGAAGAATTTATCGTACCTGAGGATCCCGTCGAGCAGGAGCGCTTCAAGCGCCGGCTTATGGCCACAGAAAATAGCGTGAAGAAAAAGCAACAACAGCTTCAAGCTGATCAAGACTTGCTAGCAGACTGATGGACCGAAGTCCTTGCGGCCGAGGAATACGAACTCAAGCACCCCTCCAAGAGTTACCCAAAACGCAGGTTGCTACCTCACCTCGAGGAGGAAGCATTGAAACCTCCATCACCAGTGTACGATGCGGCTGACCGGTCACCGCATGGCCGAGCCAAAGAGGCGTTTCAGCCTGAAGTTCAGCCTGCACCCCGCCGCCACTTAATCAAAAATACCAAGGCCCGGGGCAACACACGGGACCTGCGAGACATATTGGACAGCAGGGCAAAACTCGCAAGGTCAATATATGGGTCACGGGCGCGCGTGCCAACACAGGACGATGATCATCGCGCCGGATACACCAAAGGTAAATCCGGCCGGGCCGAATATAGCAGATAAGACTCATATGAACTACGTCGTGATATAGCCCGGCATGGAGGCGCCGCACACCCCCTATGCTTCACTGATGATGTTATGGATCATGAATTCCCGGAGGGTTTTAAACCCGTTAATATTGAATCGTATGATGGTACAACAGACCCCGCTGTATGGATCGAGGATTTCCTCCTTCACATCCACATGGCTCGCGGTGACGATCTACATGCCATCAAGTACCTCCCACTAAAACTCAAAGGACCATCTCGACATTGGCTGAATAGCTTGCCAGCAGACTCCGTCGGCAGTTGGGAGGATTTGGAAGACGCATTCCTTGACAACTTCCAGGGCACTTATGTGCGACCACCACATGCTGATGACTTGAGCCATATAACCCAGCAGCCAGGGGAATCGGCCAGGCAATTCTGGACACGGTTCCTAACCAAGAAAAACCAAATTGTTGACTATCCGGATGCAGAGGCCCTAGCGGCATTCAAGCATAACATCTGCGATGAGTGGCTTGCCCTCCACCTTGGTCAGGAGAAGCCGAAGTCTATGGCAGCCCTCACGACACTCATGACCCGCTTTTGCGCGGGCGAGGATAGCTGGCTGGCTCGTAGCAACAACACATCAAGGAATCCGGGCACTTCAGATACCAAAGATGCCAACGGCAGACCACGTCGTAACAGACCAAAGCGCCGCAACAACGGCAATAACAACGATGATACGGCAGTCAATGCCAGATTCAGAGGCTCTAGATCCAGTCAGCGGAAAAAGCCATTTAAAAGAAGTACTCCAGCTCCGTCCAGTTTGGATCGCATACTGGATCGCTCGTGTCAAATCCACGGCACCCCCGACAAGCCAGCCAATCACACCAATAGAGAATGCTGGGTGTTCAAGCAGGCCGGCAAGTTAAATGTTGAAAACAAGGACAAGGGGCTGCATACTGATGACGAGGAGGAGCCCCGGACGCCGAACACAGGAGGACAGAAGGGGTTCCCCCCACAAGTGAAGACGGTGAACATGATATACGCAACCCACATTCCCAAGAGGGAGCGGAAGCGTGCACTAAGGGACGTCTATGCGATGGAGCCCGTCGCCCCAAAATTCAACCCATGGTCCGCTTGTCCGATCACCTTTGATCGCAGGGACCACCCCACTAGTATCCGTCATGGCGGATCCGCCGCACTGGTCCTAGACCCCATCATCAACGGATTTCACCTCACTCGAGTCCTTATGGATGGGGGCAGTAGCCTGAACCTGCTCTATCAGGATATAGTGCGAAAAATGGGTATCGATCCCTCCAGGATCAAACCCACCAAAACCACCTTTAAGGGCGTCATCTCAGGTGTAGAGGCCCATTGCACGGGCTCAATCACACTGGAAGTGGTCTTCGGATCACCGGACAACTTCCGAAGCGAGGAGTTAATCTTCGATATCATCCCGTTTCGCAGTGGCTATCACGCACTGCTCGGACGAACATCATTTGCAAAATTTAACATAGTACTGCATTACGCATACCTCAAGCTCAAGATGCCAGGACCTAGGGGGTCATAACAGTAAATGGAAACACAGAACGCTCGCTCCGCACGGAAGAGCACACTGCGGCCCTCGCAGCAGAAGCACAATGCAGCCTTTTAAGGCAAACAACTAATTTGGCGTTACAGCCCCCGGACACCTTCAAGCGAGTCCGGAGTAAACTGCAACAGGATCGCCTGGCACGTTCAGAGCTCGCCTAGCAATTTGGCCCCCGTCCAAGTCCCAGTCAAGCGACGAAATCCGTGCCGCGCATACATAATTACGCACTGAAAATACCATGGACAAAGGTGGGGGCACGATCAGGGCACGTCCCGCAATGCGGCTTTACCGCCCTAGGGGCTGTATACCTTTATCATTTCTTTTCTCTTTCAGGGCCTAACTCTCTAGAAGCCCTTTTCGGCAGCACGATTGCCGGACACATTACGGGGAGGAACAACCAAGGTGGCAAGAAGCTAAGATGTACACGGGAACCCCCAGGTGATCTCTAATAATAATTGATATACCCGCTTTCTACTATCCATACGCATCTTGCCCTTGGATAGGACATTTCGAATAGTCCTACTTTCTGCTTATTGCACTACTTGTACCAGTACGCTTCAACGTATTATTTAAATAACAATGCATAGCATTAGTCTATTATTGCATTATTTATCTTTTTTTTCTCTTATATGTCCGTTTACGACAATCCGCACCCGTACATTCGGGTACGGTTAGTACACCAGGGGCTTTCGTTTACCCCATAATACGACACGAGAAGTCCGAACACTTTTGATAGTGCGGCACCCCGAACTTATAGCATTATATGCATCAGCTCCGAATCATGTCTTGGGTCAATAGTTGGGTTTGCCCGGCTCCCATGCTTTGGTACCTTACGTTCCTCTATATCGGCTAAGGTAGCGGTGGGAGAACTACTGTGATTGTGTCCCGGTTCTTCCGGACGAGCACCTCAGTAGAGAAAGCCGAAAACTAACTGTCATGATAAGGCGAGAGAATGGTCGCTGTTCGAGAGGTCTCAAGTCCTTAAAGACTTTTTCCTCTTCGGGCAAGGAGTCGGCCTTGTCCGGCTTAGGCGTGTATAGCGCCCCAAATTCGGCCTTCCGAATACTGGGGCTTCGCCAAAATTTAAAATTGTAGACTTCTATAGCTAAGTGAGAGTGATAAAGCCTTATAGTCCGATTGCCTGGTTCGTTGTGCTGAACACCTCCCTTGAAGGACCCAAAATTGGGGTAAAGAGTGCTCGGGTTTATCCCGAACACCCCAGTACTAGTTACATGGGGGCAGAAGCCGACGACTGGCCAACTCTCAGATTTTATAAACGGCCGCACAGAAGGTAATATTTTAAATTAAAAAAGCATTGCATAGCACAGATGAACTCGTTTCACATTACAGGATCACATGAACATGTTCATTAAGAAATTATATCCTTGGCGCATTCATCCGCCACAAGGCGGGAACCCTTCAGGACACTCTCATAATACATCTTGGGGCAGCGATGCTCCTTGCCCTCCGACGACCCCTCCTTCACCAGCTTCATGGCGTCCAGCTTCGCCCAGTGCACCTTCACCCTGGGCAAAAGCCCTGCGCGCACCCTCGATACAGACGGACCGCTTTATGACTTCAAGCCGTGGGAAGGCATCCAGAAGCCGCCTCACCAGACCGAAGTAGCTGCCGGACAGGGGCTCGCCGGGCCACATCCGGACTATAAGGCCCCTCATGGCATGTTCGGCCGCCTTGTGAAGCTCGACCAGTTGCTTCAGCTAGTCGCTCAAGGGCATTGGGTGTTCGGTCCCAGTATACTGAGACCAGAACAACTTTTCCATCAAGCTCCCCTCCTCAGCTCGGTAAAACTCCGCGGCATCTAGTACACTGCAGAGAAGATCTGCGAACGCTCCTGGAGAGCTCCGAATCAATCTCCTTCACCGCATCAATCTCCTTCACATGCTGGCTTTGCATAATGAATGTGTTACCCGCTGCTATCTTCTTCACCGCATCAATCTCCTGGAGGGCCTTGTGGGCTTCAGCCTTGGCGCTCCGGGCGCTTTCGAGCGCCTTCTCAAGATCGGACTCTCGCGTCTTAGAGTCAAGCTCCAAGGACTCGTGTTTCTTGGCGAGAGCCTCGAGCTCTTGCTGCACCTCGGCTACTCGGGCTTCTTGCTTTTCCCGCTCCAGGCACTCCTTGGCCGCTTTGTTTTCAGCCTCGGACAGTCCCTTCTTCAGGGTCGCCACCTCGGTCGTGGCCCCTGGCAAATTCATGATGATCCTATTATTTTACAACCGAACTTCTTTTTAAAAGCGTAGACAAGGTATTGCTTACCTTTGCTCTCCTCGAGTTGCCTCTTGGTAAAGCTGAGCTCGTTCTCGGACCACTCCAGGTGTGTAGAGACCTCCGCAGTACGTGCAGCAGCGGCCAACAGTGAAGCCTGCACATACACATAGATATATTCGGATTAGACTCCTGAGTCATCATTTGATCCTGTATTCAGCCTTTCTTCTTGAACGCCGAACAAAGCATCAGGGGCTACTATCTATGCGGTAATATTTTCTTATATTTTGATTGCTTACCTCAAAGCCTGTTAGGAGGCTGGCGCAAGCTTCGGTCAGTCCATTTTTGGCGGACTGAACTTTCTCGATCACCGCACTCATGATAGTGCGGTGCTCTTCGTCGATGGAGGCGCTGCGAAGCGCTTCCAGCAAGTTGTCCGGTGCCTCTGGATGGACATAGGACACCGGCACGGGCGGCTGGCCCCCCTTAATGAAGGATCGCCTGCCGGAGTTTGGAACCATCGAAGGTTCCGGCACGGTGTTCGGCTGGTGTTAGGACCCCGATTCCAAGCCACATCGATCTAGCCGATAACACCTCATATCACTTTGCGGCCTCACGCACGGTATCCCACGGGTGTCGCCTTACCATGGCCCGGGACCGTTTGCGCCTTTTGGCTCACGTATATGATAGTGTCGCTAGCATCCATATGACAGAGAACCCGGTCCGACATGGCTAGTCGTGAACCCAAAGCGGCACAGACCTATGGAGACAGGCATACATGAATCACATCGAGCATGTCGGTCATCAGCGAGCGATTCCGGGCTGTAGCACTGGGTTAACATGACTCCGGGGAACCCGGGCTGTAGCAGGCTAGGCAGGACTCCGGATATCACCGCGTGACATTTCCCCGAAGGGACAGACATAGGAACGAAGTGAAACACATGCCGGCCAGTCAAGTGTCCTGAACAGTAGTGCTGGGCTAGCAGGACTCCGGTGAACCGGGCTATAGCGGACTACTATGGCTCGAGGAACACTAGACTACATTTCCCCATAAGAAAGGCTGCCAAGGATAAACAACTAGATTGTCGGATCCCACTCATACCAAGCATTTCAATCATACACACAATATGCCCGATATGAGTACATACAACATGGCATCACAACAAAACTCTACAACTCAAGTACTTTATTTAAAGGCTCCAGGGAGCCATACATATCATGTTCATACAGATAGGGATCACATGACCCGACACTCAAGTCATACAATCATACAAGCACATGCGGAAGCAACTAGTCTGAGTACAGACTCTAGAAAGAAAGAAGGCTTCTCGAAGCCTGTCTATCTACATAAGGCCCTCCATGGCCAGGATCACCACCTGGGTGGCTAGTCACTCGTCGACGTCAAGGTCTACGTAGAACCCATCGGAGGGGCCGGTGTTGTCATCTGAAAACAGTAATTAAGCAAACATGAGTACAAAGGTACTCAGCAAGTCTTACATCAGAACCTAATATACGTGCTCATTCTCAAGAAGGTGGTGGGGTTATTGCAGCAAGCCAGCTTTGACTCTTGGCTAAGCTATCCTACGGAACTCCACTAGTAAAATAGTTTTCGCACACGAGTCCACTACTCACCAACACAATACTCCACCGAGGATCCTCCCTCGTCATCCTACGAGAGGGCCATCCTCGGTACTCACACTTATCTTGAGTCTTTTAGTAGTATCCATTAACTTGTCTATGAACTGTATAGGCAACCAAGTAGTCCTTTACCGCGGATGCGGCTATTCGAATAGTTTTATACCCTGCAGGGGTGTACTTCTTCATACACGCTTTCACCACTTACCGCCGTTTACACGACATGTACTCGGCAACCTTCAAGCGGAAGCCCAGCGAGGGTGTCGGCCACGGCCTACCTAAACACTTAAGTCTCTAGTCCAGGTTTATCGCCTATCCAGCTTCCATCCGCAGGGAGTCCGGCCGAGGTTTCCACTTACGGCCCCGAACGATGTGAATAGGGTTCCCGAGACACCAAACGGGTGACTCGGTACACCGTGCCACGGTGTATCTACCGCAACATAGCCCACCCCTAGGGTCAGCGCTACGCACGCCCGCCAACACATAACCTACAAACACCAGAAACTATTTGCAACTCCTGGACAGAGTACTAGGGTGATTAAGAAGCCGAGAGGGTCCATTGGTTTCGGGCCCAATGTACGGTAGTAACTGCATCTTAAATCACACATACAGATCTCAGTTCTTATGGACGGCCTCAATGAAACAACCCACCATGTACTCCTACATGGCCTCTCATCGATACCTTTACCAAAACATGTTCAACACATCCCTCACATTACCGGCATAAGCATTTCACTCTAGCCCATCACCCAGATGAACCAGACCTGACACAACTCTAAGCATAGCAGGCATAGCAAGGTAGTAATCACATACATGGCTCAATCAACTCCTACACATGCTAGTGGGTTTCATCTAGTTACTGTGGCAATGACAGGTCATGCAGAGGATAAGGGTTCAACTACCGTAGCACACAGCAGTTTGAATCGCTTTGTCTTAATGCAGTAAACAAGAGCAGAAGCGAGAACATGGGTATGTATCGGAATGATCAATGGGTTGCTTGCCTGTTGTAGTGGTAGTAGGGTACTGCCCTTCAGTTGGATACTCGTGAATATCCTCGGAGGCAGAACCTACCATGAAGAACACATCGGAACACAATCAACACATGACGATATGCAACAATATGATGCATGCTATGACATGGCAATATGAATGTGTCTTGGCCTAATGCAAGCTATAACAGAAAGGAATGTGCTTATTTGAACCTAAGGTTCAAATGTTAGTTCATTTAACATAGCCACATTAGTGTATTACCTTATTCTGCCTAAACAGCAAGGTTAACTTGTTTTGTCATGCATGAAACCATTACAGATGGATAGGTTGAATTTTTCTAATCATTTTTCATATATAAATCTTTACATTTGGAGCTATGGTTGATTTTCTATGATTTTTAGAAGTTTTGACTATTTTCTGGAATTTCCTGTATAAGAATAATTCCAGTAATTTAATTACTGCGTCAGCATTATGTCAGGGTGACGTCAGTGGTCAACGGGGACGTCCAGGTCAAACCTGACTGGTGGGTCCCGCGTGTCAGTAGTTAATTAAACTAATTATTTTTAGTTAAAACTAATTTGATTTAGTTAGCAGAGGGAGGGCCCACTTGTCATTGACTCAGGGGAGTCAACCTGGGGTCAAACCCCTGGTCAGCGGGGCTAATCCTGCCGGTGTTGAGTCGCCGGCAAGGCCGAGATGGCGGAGAGCTTCGGATTTGGTCCTCCGGTGACCAAATCGCCGGTGGAGACGTGCTACGCGTAGCTGGGGAGCTGCCGCATCCAGTGGTGCAAGTGGTTGGACACGGGGACGCCGGAAACGACGCCGGCGAGCTCGACAGCGGCGGCCGGAGTTCGGACGGGGTTGGGTTCGACGCTACGGTGCACGGGAGAAGGAGCTGGTGGTGGCTACGGGCTCCTGGTGCTGTGCTGAGCACAACGGTGAGCTTGGCTTCGAGCCACTGTGGCTCTAGCCACGACGGCTCCATGGCCGGCGGCGGGGAGCTTTCGGGTGCGGTGGAAGTGGCAACTACAGAGGCCAAACGAGCACGGGAGCTAGGGAAAGAGGAAGAGAAGCTCATAGCGGGGTCGAAGAGGGGGTCAGCGAGCTCAGGGAGGTCCTGGCGGCGCCGAATCGACCGGAGACGGCTCGGGTGCCCGAGGTTGAAGACGAGGGCGAAGACGGCGTTCGGCGGTGTTTGGAGTCGCGTGGGTCAGCAAAGAGGTCCCGGGCGACGAGGCGGAGCTATTGGGCTTGTCGGAGGGGCGAGGGGGTGGCTCTGGTGACGTCTACGGCGAACGGCAGCGAGGACCATGCTCAGCCATCGCGGGAGAGGGTGAGGGAGACGAGGGAGAGAGTGAGGGAGGATGAGAGGGGGACGTGGGGGTCGGCATGGCATCCCTGGACGTCTCCAGGGCGTCGGCAGAAGCAGGAGGTGGCCGGCGTGTGGCCGCGGGCGCCGGCCACGCGCTCCTCGTCCTCCTGGCGGGAGGACGAGGACGACTGGCAAGGCCAGTCGGCTGGGCTGAGCCAGGTGGGCTGGGCCAGCACAGGTAAGGCCCAGGTGGGCTTCCCCCTCTCTCTTTTTCTCTCATTGTTTTCTGTTTTTCTATTTAACTGCAACTGTTGGGCTTTATTAAAAATACTAAAACGTTTCCAAAAATCCTGAAAATAATTGTGGGCTCTGTTTAGAATATTTTCAACAGCAAACATTTATTTCCAGAATTATTTGAGCATTTAAATTATTTTATAGCATTTAAATGCCCAAATTCAAATACTTATGATTTAATTCAATGACCTTTTGTTGACCTAGAAAATTGTGCACCAATTTTGCCAGAGGTTCTAACCCAAGACAAAGAGGGTGAACTTTTTAGAAGGGCATTTCAGGTTCATTGAAAATAATTTTAGTAAATCCTAGTTGTTTCCAGGGGGGTTGGGGGTTTCTGCCTTCCCCATTTCAAATTTAAGAGGAATTTAAACATGATGCACACTCTAATGCTTGAACTAGCTAGGGTGTGACAGCTGGGGGCCGAACTTGGAGCCCGTGGGAGCTTTGCTCCCTTTGTACCCAGGGTCCGGGAGGTCGCCTCGAGGCACCCCGAGGACCACTTCCCCTCGGCTTGGGGCCTTTCGAGACAACACCTCGACATTGTCCGTAGGGCGAGGGGTGGAGGCGGTCGGAAGAGAACCACTGTTCATATCCGACAAGTCCAATGAACCGCTCGACGAGGATACGTCGAGATGAGCTCGGGACGGACTGCATAATCATGTTCGGCATGAGGAGAAGCAGTGCAATAAAACCTACCATGAATTACTATGGTGTCCGGATACTTACGACTTCTCCAGGGGCTTGACCCTAGGTAGCCACTCGCCGCCGCTGTAGGCGGCCGACGTGGAGCAGTCCGGAGGGAGGGTCCTTCCCTTCTTGGACCCTTCGGCTCCCCGGTCGGGTCGGCCTTCCTTTTCTTGTCTCCCCCGGCTGGGGGGAGAGAACTTTCCTCCTCCTCCTCCTCGTTTTTATGGGAAGAGTGCATGTCAGAGTCATCGGACGACGAGTCCGATACGACCTTGCGCCGGAGACCCATTCGGGTCCCCGGGGCCTTCTTCTTGGTCTTATTTGCCGGCACCTCGTAAGGTGCCGGAGCCAGCATCTCTGTTAAGAGAGCATCTGCGGGATCTTCAGGCAGGGGGGGCAGGCAATCGAGCTGCTCCACTGTCTTTATCCAGTCCTGTTAATGGCATGGGAGCTTAGATCCCGCACATCATTTAACTGGGGCAAATAAATACCCTATGATATACAAAAACTCACCGGATTGGCATGGCGCTTTGCGCTGAGTCTGCGGTCCTCGGTGAGGGAAGGAGGTACCTCGACGCCCTTGAACAGCACCCTCCAGACGTCCTTGTGCGTCGTGTCGTAGAGCTCTCGCAGCGTCTGGTGTTGGGCCAGGTCGAACTCCCACAGATTGAATTCCCGTCATTGACATGGGAGAATCCGGCGGAAGAGCATGACCTGGACCACGTTGACGAGCTTGATTTTCTTGCTCATCATGTTCCTGATGCAGGTCTGGAGTCCGGTCAGCTCTACCAAAGAACCCCAGGACAGGCCCTTCTCTTTCCAGGAAGTGAGCCGCGTGGGGATTCTGGATCAAAATTTGGGGGCCGCCACCCAGTTGGTGTCGCGCGGCTCGGTGATGTAGAACCACCCGATTGCCACCCCTTTATGGTCTCCACATAGGAGCCTTCGAGCCAGGTAACGTTATGCATTTTTCCCACCATGGCGCCTCCGCACTCTGCTTGATAGCCGACCACCACCTTCGGTTTAACATTGAAGGTCTTCAGCCACAGGCCGAAGTGGGGCCTGATGCGGAGGAAGGCCTCGCACACGACAATAAGCGCCGAGATGTTGAGGATGAAATTGGGGGCCAGATCATGAAAATCCAGCCCGTAGTAGAACATGAGCCCGCGGACAAATGGGTGGAGGGGAAATCCCAGTCCGCGGACGAAGTGGGTAAGAAAAACAACTCTCTCATGGGGTTCAGGCGTAGGGATGAGCTGCCCTGGATCTGGCAGCCGGTGCGCGATATCCGCGGCCAGATATCCGGCTTCCTGTAACTTTGTGATGTTCTCTTCCGTGATGGAGGAGACCATCCACTTGCCTCCCGCTCCGAACATGCTTGGAGTGGTTTGAGGAGAAAGACGCGAACTTGGGCGCTGGAGCTCGAGTGTGCGAGAATGGGTAAAAAAGGGTGAATCCTTGTCCCTTTATAAGGGCGGAAGAGGCGATGCGCCTCCCCACTTGCCTAGTAAAATCACTTATTCCCCAAACGCCGTAATTGATGGCACGGTTGTGTTACCCACATCCGTATTGATGAGAATCCTGTAATAAGGGGACACGATCTCTGCTTTGACAAGACGTGTCAAGAAAACCACCTCGCGATATGTGCGGTGCTGGTTGAGAAAAACGGTTCGAATAATGACCGGGCCATGACATGATGTCGTGCTGTCAAAACATGTCAGCAGATTAGATTTGTGGAAATATTATTCTCTCTACAGTGGTGTGTGGAACTTGTTTTGTAGAGCCAGACACTATCCTTGGGTTCAAAATCTTCCATGGAGTATTCAGAGGAGGAACCCGCCTTGCAATGCCGAAGACAAATCTGCGCGCCAGACTCATCGTCATTGAAGCCTGGTTCAGGGGCTACTGAGGGAGTCCTGGATTAGGGGATCTCCGGACAGCCGGACTATATCCTTTCGCCGGACTGTTGGACTATGAAGATACAAGATTGAAGACTTCGTCCCGTGTCCGGATGGGACTCTCCTTGGTGTGGAAGGCAAGATAGACAATATGGATATGTAGATCTCCTCCCTCGTAACCGACCTTGTGTAACCCTAGCCCCCTCCGGTGTATATATAAACCGGAGGGTTTAGTCCGTAGAACAACAGACAATCATACCATAGGCTAGCTGCTAGGATTTAGCCTCTACGATCTCGTGGTAGATCAACTCTTGTAATACTCATATCATTAAGAACAATCAAGCAGGATGTAGGGTATTACCTCCATCAAGAGGGCCCGAACCTGGGTAAACATCGTGTCCCCTGCCTCCTGTTACCATCCACCTTAGATGCACAGTTCGGGAGCCCCTACCCGAGATCCGCCGGTTTTGACACCGACATGAAGCTTTTGAGTGTGTGAGAGGACCTGGCACTTTAATGTCACCGATGATCTTTTCAACTTGCACTTCTTTTGCAACGCGAGGATGAGCTGGTTGTCGTTGAGGAATTTGATCAGCATTTTCTTCAGTATTTTCTTCAGGTGCATTAGCTCGATGTTCTTCATGTTCCGGAATGAATTCTTCAGCAGATTCTTCGGTAGGAATGACATCCTCAGTAGCCTTGAACTTGATAGTATCCTCAGGTGCTGGTTCATCTATCACAGAAGGTAGGTTCTCTCTTCACGAGCCATTAGTTTCATCGAACCGCACATCTACAGTTTCAACAACCTTGTGAAGAACGTTGTTGAAAACTCTGTAGGTGTGCGAGTCCTTTGCGTAACCAGGCATAAAACCTTCATGTGCTTTTGGTGTAATTTTTGAGTTGTGATGAGGATCTCTAATCCAACATTTAGCACCGAAGACTTTGAAATAACTTACATTGGGTTTCTTGTCAGTGAGGAGTTCATAGGCAGTCTTCTTGAAGAATTTGTGAAGATATACTCTGTTGATGATGTGGCACGCAGTATCAATTGCCTCAATCCAGAAACAACGAGGCGTTTTGTATTCATCAAGCATAGTGCGAGCCATCTCAGCAAGAGTCATGTTCTTGCGCTCCATGATGCCATTCTGCTGAGGAGTATAAGGAGCAGATAACTCATGAGTAATACCAAGTTCATCAAGATAGTCATCAAGACCATAATTCTTGAACTCAGTTCCATTGTCACTTCTGATGTGCTTGATCTTCACACCAAAGTTGGTTGAAGCCCTCGAGGAAAATCGTTTGAAGACTTCCTGCACTTCATGTTTGTAAGTAACAATGTGTACCCATGTGTAACGAGAGTAATCATCAACAATAACAAAGCCATAGAGAGATGCATCATTTGTGACTGCTGAGTATGATTAGGACCAAAGAGATCCATGTGAAGCAATTCAAATGGTCGAGTGGTGGTCATGATAGTCTTCGCTGGATGCTTAGCCTTTGTCATCTTCCCAGCTTCACAGACTCCGCATAAGTGATCCTTGAGGAATTTGACATTCTCAATACCAATGACATGCTTCTTCTTCGCAAGCGTGTGCAAATTCCTCATGCCTGCATGACCAAGTCATTGATGCCAGAGCCAGCCTTCCGAAGCTTTTGCAAGTAGGCACACGGCTGGTTGCGGTCCTGTAGAGAAATCAACAATATACAAGTCTCCTCTCCTAAAGCCTTCGAAGACTTTGAAATTGTCAGCTTCCATGATCATAACACAACGATACTTGCCAAAGACAACTACCATATCAAGATTGCAAAGCATTGAGATAGACATGAGGTTGTACTCTAAGGACTCGACAAGCATGACTTTGTTCATGTGTCGATCCTTTGTGATCGCAACCTTACCTAGACCCAATACCTGACTTTTGCCTTTGTCAGCGAAGATGATATGCTTCAGATGCGATGGTGATAAGGGAGCATCCATCAATAGATTCTTGTCACCAGTCATGTGATTTGTACATCCACTATCGAGGACCCACTCAGTGGCTTTGGGTTGATCATCCTTAGCATATTTTGCCATAAGGCATGATGCAAAAGATGATGATTCTGGTTCGAATGTCATCGCTTTGAGAGATTCCTTGAAGTCCTCAAACCAAGGATCATGACGGGTTCGATGACCTTCATAGACCTCAAAGAGATGGTCCAAGATAAGATTCGCATGATCGAGATGCATGATATTCCTGAACTGATTTTGAGACAGACAGGATCAGATGACGTCCTTCGCCGTGAGGTTGAGAAGAGTGTACTTGCGAATGTCATCAGCTTCCGCCATCTTGCACAGATCGGTCAGACCAATCTGAGTGACGGTCCATAGCTCGTTGTTCATCGCCATGAGGCGCTTCTTCATCATGGCCTTCCACTTGGGATACTCGTGACCGTCAAAGATGGGGCATGACACAGTCTTCATTCCTGTGGTCAACATAACTAAAACTCCAGGCGGTTAAGCCGAAATCACAGAGAACAAGGGAGTACCTTGCTCTGTTACCAATTGAAAGTGCGTTATATCGACTAGGGGGGGGGTGAATATGCGATTTTTATGAATTCTTCACTAAGGAATTTGTAGGTGAGGAAATTCCTTAGTGAAGAACTACTAGCAGCGGAATAAGTACTCAAAAGTAAACATAACAGAACACAAGCATAGTCATCATGATGAAATGAAGACAAGCACAGAGTATAGAAAGCGTAAACACAAGATAACACAGGATGAAGACAAACAGACTGAAGAAATTGAACTGAGGAAATTGAGAAAGTCTTATGTCAAAGTCTTCAAATAGATATGAACAAGCACTCAACACATAAATGAGGAAATGGAAGGGTTGAGGAAATGGAACCAGGTAGCTTGGTGAAGACAATGATTTGGTAGACCAGTTCCAACTGTTGTGACAGTTGTACGTCTGGTTAGGGCGGCTAGGTATTTAAACCTGAGGACACACAGTCCTGGACACCCAAGTTTGAACACGCAGTTCAGAACACTCAGTCCTCACTGTATTCCCCTTGAGCTAAGGTCACACAGACCTCATCCAATCACTCGTGGTAAGTCTTCAGGTGACTTCCGAACCTTCACAAACTCGGTCACTCGGCGATCCACAATTCCTCTTGGATGCCCTAGACCATGACGCCTAACCCTCTGGAAGAAGCACAGTCTTCAAAGGTAACAAGCGTCGGATCCACGCATGATCAATCTCTTTAGTGATGCTCAATCACTTTGGGTTTGTAGGTGTTTGGGTTTGGGTTTGGGTTTTCCTCACTTGATGATTTTCGCTCAAAGTCCTCGGAGGATGGGATGCTCTCAAATGACAAGTGTCAGTTTCTCTCGGAGCAGCCGACCAGCTAGTGGTTGTAGGGGGGCGGCTATTTATAGCCTAGGGAGCATCCCGACATGATAAGACATAAATGCCCTTCAATGATATGACCATTGGGTGGATAGATATTTTGGGACAGCTGGCGCATAGCACAGCAACGGTTGAAAATTTGAGTATCAAATTCCTCAGGGCTATCATGTTCCTCACCGTGTAGGCAATCCGCACTGGCGAATTCCTAACTCCTCAGTTAGAACAAATTCCTCAGAGAATAGAAGAACTTCGTCTCTGTCACTGAAGAATATGACTGAACTGTATGAGATTTCCAATGGCTTCACTCGAAGGGATTGGTAGGTGTAGGATTTTGAGTTGAGCATCACATGGAAATTTTTCCTTAGTATTTCCTCGACCCCTTTTAACAGTACGGTGTTTCCTATGACTCAATAAAGAGAAAATGAAACTACGAAAACAAAAGTCTTCATGCTTCATGTTCCTCGAATGAATACCAAGTCTTCAGGATTGTACCAAATTCTTCACTTTCAAAGTCTTCAGAAAGTCTTCAGAAATCCAAAGTCTTCAGTCGAAGAACTTCATTTTTAGGGGTCGACTTTCTCTGTAAATATCAACTCCTCATAGTCTTATAGACCTGTGTACACTCATAAACACATTAGTCCCTTAACCTATAAGTCTTCAATACACCAAAATCACTAAGGGGCCCTAGATGCACTTATAGTCGTCCAAGTCTTCATGCTCATCGGTGTCGCGCGATGAAGAATAAGAGCTGGCCACCAAGGAAGGGACCTTGATCTTCTTGAATTCCTTCGGTGGAGGTGCAGACCAGTCAAAATCTTCCTTGAGACCCATTTTCTTCAGATCTTCTTCATTATAGACATGGGACAGAATAGCCCAGGTGCGACCGAAAACCTCATGGAGGTAGTAGTGGTTTTTCTTCACTGGATTGTGTGTAGCGGTCATCTTGTGAAGAAATGAACCAAACTGACGCTTAACCCATTTATGGTTTCGATCCACCTTCCGGTGAAGACTAAGCAGAAGCTCACAGTCAGTCATCACACGAGGAGCAGTGGCTTGAGGATTTGGCTTGGAGGCATGGGCAGCAGAATCATGAGTGGCAGAGTCATCATTGGTGGAATAAGATGCAGCTTTGTGAAACTGACCATCCAATGGACAAATACCTTCATCAATGACACCAGGATCCTTGCCTTTTTCATCAGTTGAAGTAAAAGTCTGCTTGAGGACTTCAATCGGGGGCAAGTAGCTGAGGTGATTCTGAAAATCAGCCTTGAAGTTGAGTGAAGACCTTATCCTGGGGAATCTCATAATCCAAGGTGCATAAGGCTTCAGCTCAAATGGAGAAAGTGCAGCATTTGCCAGAGTCCTCATGAAGAAATCGTGATAGTTGATAGGAATGTTATGAATGATGTTGAATAGAAGATTCTTCATGATGCTAACTATTTCCTCATCAGATGAGTCGTGGCCTTTTATGGGACTCATTGTCCTCGTCAGAATGCGATAGACGGTTCTGGGCACATAGAGTAAATCCTTTACGAGGAATTTGGTCCTTGGGGCTTGACCGGGCTTCAGAGGCTTCATTATCACTTGCATGTAATGATCAGTGAGTTCAGGTTCATGGTACAGGCAGCGAGATCCTTCATTGGGTGGACTGATGGGCAGGGCATGAAGCAATTCAGAGGCTGGTGCCTTATAGTGAGTATTATCGGTCATCCAGTCCAAGACCCAGGTGTTGATATCTTCAGGATCACCTGTGATATGTAGTGTAGCATAGAACTGAAGAATGAGCTCTTTATTCCAATCAATTATGTTAGTGCAAAAGTTGAGGAGGCCTGCGTCATGAAGCACACTAAGCACAGGAGTGAAACAAGGCAATGATTCCATGTCCACATGAGGAATATGCTCATGGTAGAAGATTTTGTCCTTGTTGAAAAGCAGTGAAGAATAGAAGTTGGCCTGGCTGGCAGTCCAGAAGCACTTCCTTCTAAGACGACCAGAATCATAGGGATTGTAGTCAGTGAAGAACACGTGCTCGCCGAAGAAATCATCAGCCTTCAATTTCTGCTTCTTTGAGAATGGATCCTTTGGCTTATGGTGAGGAGTGTCAGTCAATTGCATCACAACCTCCGGGATCTCGATCTCAGGTTCCACAGGCTGAGGAATTTCAGGTGCTTCTTCAATGGCATCCTGGGACTTCAATTCTTCATTTAGATGATCTTCAGCACTAGTGGCTGGAATTTCTTCATGGACAGACGGTGTGGCACGTGGTTCATCAGATCCCATGTGTACAGTAGTTACTGGGGACTGAGGAATTTGTTGCAATGGTGTGAAGAGTGGAGAGTTGGGGTGCTGACTTTCCCAAAATTCATCACTTAGCACGGGTGTGGTACAGCCAATGTCCACATCTTCATCTTCCATTTCTTCAACGTCGGCCTCTTCAGCAGTAAACTGAGGCATAGGCGAGGAGACAACTGGTGTTGAAGGGATTGTATCCACTTCAATTTCTTCATCCATCTGCTCTGACGACGCAGCAGAGGGATTCTCTTCATCGGATTCACTTGGAATCACATATTCTTCATCAAAAGGAACAAGGTCCTTTGATGGCATGGTTGAGATAGGAACATCATCAATTGGGTTTGCAAACGAGCTTGTTAGTGGCTTTATCTTCTTCTGAGCTGAAGAATCTGATGCCGTTGATGTCTTCCTTTTCTTCACTTCTACGCGCTCTGCAACCTTAGTCTTCTTCACATCTGATGCAGATGGAAGGATCGGAGTTGGGGTAGGCGCAGGAGGAGCAGAGGAATTTGGTTGAGTTTCTTCAGGCACAACTGATGCAGTTGCCCTGACGTCTTCACTTTCTTCAGGCGCACCACTAGTGGATGCCCTGGCAATTTCATCAGCTGCTGGAATGCAGTCATCAGCCATGGAACTCACATTTTCTTCAGCAGCCCGATTGTCATCAGCGGTGCTGGCATTTTTTTCAGTCGGCTGAGCAAATGCTTCATCCTGAGGAATTTCCGGTTGTGTTGGGACTGCAACATTTGAAGTGAAGTTGTCAGCGAGTCTCACAAAATGAACCTTGGCTCCCAGCCAGTGAGCGTGGTATGCGTCAAATTCATCATTGAGTTTCTTGATCTCAGATTGAATTGTGACAAGTTCTTCAGTTTCCATAGAGACAACGTTCTTCTTCAGGAAGCGCTCCTTTCTGTATTGTGCCTTCTTGATCTGCCTGGCCTTCTCATACTTCCATTTCTCTTCTTGTATGAAGTGAGTTAACATATGAATTTGGCCAGGAGTCAGCTTGAAATCAGGCATAGGAGTATTTGGGTCCTTGTGCCATAGGTCAATATACTCAAGGATCAACTTTGGATCCAAAAGCAGAGGCACACTTGTGCCCTTGGCTCTAGCGGCCCTGACTTGCCTGTCTCTGATGATTTCGGCAAGTTCCTCATCATCAGCTTTGTCTTCATTCGACGGCACTTGGAAGGCAACTTGCTTCTTCTAAGGACTTGGTCGAGAGCCTCGTCCAGCAGTTGCCTTGGTCTTCAACAGAGTGGGACCAGTTGAGGAATGCAGTGGTGCTGAGGAACTAGCAGATGCTCCTGAGGCAATAGAAATGCCCTTCGTCCTTTGGCACGTAGCGAGATGCGCAAGTGCTGAGGATTTTGTCGGAGCAGCTGAGGACTTTGGCGGAGGAGCTGAGGACTTAGGAGCAACATGAGGAGTCAGCCGTGAAGGCTTTGAAGAGTCTGTCGTGAGGGCATTGTTGAGGAACTTGGCTGTGAGTGCATTGATGGAGAAGCACTTGGCTTGTGAGCAGGCTTCTTTGGCATGGCCTCCTTTGGCTTGCTTGCAGAGGCCTCAGCAGTGGCTACAGCAGCAGCAGAGTCTTCATTGAATTTCCTCACTGCTTCTCTTACTTGTCTGGCCAACATGGCATGGCGCTTGGCCCATTCATCAGGATAATCCTCACCACGCTTGAGGCTGGTGGGATCTATTTCTTGGCCAAGTGCCAACGGAGGTCTTGGGCATGGAGGATTTAGAGCGAATTTCTTCATGTATTTTGGAGTAACATATCGGTACTCCCTCCACTCTCTTGCCCATCTCCTCTCTATTCTTTGGATGCGCACTTTGCACTCATTCTTGGTTTCCTTTCCATGAGTGGCCTCATTAGGAGTGCAATAGTCCTTATATATGTCATCAGGGATCTCAAAAGCAGTATTGACCTCAGGCCTCTTTCCTCCTTTTTGTGGCTTCTTACCGTCAGCCATTTTCTTCAGTTGAGGAAATTGAACAATGGAATTCTCTGAAGATGTATGCAACTTGTCTTCGAGGAACGCTGCAAATGAGTTCAGTTGATGAGAACCTAGTGATTCAGCGGCTGACATGAGTACCTATGGACAGAGTATAGTTGCGAGGAATTTGGAGGGGTCATATGCGTTCTCAGAGGTTTTTCAAAAAGAACAAGTTTGAGGAATTTGACCAGATGAGTCTTGAAGAATTTAACTAAGCGTTCTTTGTCTTAGGTTCCAGAGATGTATAGATTGAAAATCCACACATTTGAGGAATCTTGAAGAAAAACATAGCTTAGAGAAATGAATCAAGAACGGATGACATGTGAGGTGTTTTAGTGTGTGAAGATATGAAGAAAAACACCTTTGAGAATTTTGTAGAAATCATTTGAATCAAAGAGGGCAGTAAAAGTAACTTTTAATTACCCTGTATGTAGAACACGGCGAACTGGAAAGTGGAGATGTGAAGTTCGTCAGTGCAGATCTTCCACGCCCTAACTCGGCAAAGGGAGATAGCTATGGCGGCGGCGGAGTGAAGAAATCCGCGGTCGGCGCGAGTACGATGACGACGAGGTCGAGGCGGTGAAGCTCTTCCTCACCGGCGACGATGAAGTAGCGGTGGCGCTAGGGTTTGAGAAGCTCGAGCTGGAGTGAGGTTGAGCAAAGTAAAAGAGAAGTGAGGAAGGGGAGGGGGTATTTATAGCCATGGTGAAAAACCGTTCGCCCGAAGAATTTGGACGAACGTGCCACTGACCCTTCTCATTCGCTTGACATGTGTCACCCACGTATTGAGAAGTGGAGATCGTGTGAGATCGTGGGTGAATGGATAAGTGTTGTCGTGGGATGGGGAACGGTTTGAGCGGCAAAGCCGAAATTTTAGATAAGATAGGTTTTGAAGTTCCATTCGCAATTTCTTCAGCAGACAAGGACACAGTGAAGATTTTGAACGAGTTTCAAATAGAACGCACATGAAGAATTTGTGAATAGAATGGGTTGAGTTTAGCATAGAGGGGGTAGGGTCCGATCACATTCACTTAGCAGAAAAAGCAACTTGAAGAATTAGCCATAAGTGAATGTTGTAGAGGACATAAACTCATATATATATATATAGCCAATGAAGAAAAACGTCAGAAACAGTGAAGACAATGCAAAGTAAAAAACAAATGAGGAATTTCAAAGAACTGAGGAAAAGCTGAATTGAAGATTTTCAACTTTTGGTGGTGGTGTGACCCACCGTATAAGAATGATGATTTCAGACACCGCGTACAATTGTCGTAGGGTTCTGAGAATCAAATTCTTCATCAATTTTTTCACACTTAGAGTGTTAGGCTTCATTGATTGAAGAAAAACATTTCTTCATGTGTTGCACATCTAAGTCATCAATTTTGGATAAGTGTTAGGATGAGTGTCCTTTGCAAAGAACATTCGAAGATTCTAAGATATTTAGCTCACACCGCAACTTGCTAAATCTCTTCTCATGCAAGGGCTTTGTGAAGATATCGGCTAGCTGTTCTTCAGTCTTCACATGCTAAATAGAAATGTCGCCCTTCAACACATTATCACGAAGAAAATGATGATGAATCTGAATGTGCTTTGTCTTCGAGTGCTGAACTGGGTTGTGAGAAATCTTGATGGCACTCTCATTATCACAGAAGAGAGGCACATTCTTCACATTGATGCCGTAGTCCTTGAGAGTTTGCTTCATCCACTGCAATTGAGCACAGCAAGAACCAGCATCAATGTACTCAGCTTCAGCAGTAGACAGTGATACACAGTTCTGTTTCTTCGAGGACCAACAGACCAAGGATCATCCGAGGAAATGACATGTACCAGATGTTTACTTGCGATCCACACGGTCACCAGCATAGTCCGATTCAGAATATCCAATGAGATCAAAAGCCGAGCCCTTGGGGTACCATAATCCAAGTGTTGGTGTGTGAGCTAGATATCGAAGAATATGTTTCACAACCTTATGGTGTGATTCCTTCGGTGCAGCTTGAAATTGGGCACACATGCAAACACTAAGCATTATATCTGGCCTAGATGCACATAAGTACAATAAGGAACCAATCATGGAGCGGTATACCTTATGATCGAAGTCAATACCATTTTCATCAGTGCATAAATGTCCATTTGTGGGCATAGGAATTTTGATGCCTTTGCAATCTTGCATGCCGAATTTCCTCAGTACATCCTTGAGGTATTTCTCCTGAGGTATGAATATGCCATTTCGTTGTTGACGAATTTGAAGACCTAAGAAGAATTTCAATTCTCCCATCATAGACATTTGATATTCTTCACTCATCATATAGGCAAATTCATCACTATAACGTTGGTCAGTATAGCCAAAGATAATATCATCAACATATATTTGGCACACAAATAGTTCATCATCATGAGATTTAGTGAAAAGAGTAGGGTCGAGTGAACTGGGTTTGAAGCCTTTCTTCATGAGGAATTCCTTCAAAGTATCATACCACACCCGAGGGGCCTGATTGAGGCCATAGAGGGCCTTATTGAGTCTGAAGACTTTGTCAGGATGCTTTGGATCTTCAAAACCACAAGGCCATTTTCATCCTGCTTGTTCCGGTAGATCCACTTTGTGCCGACGATATTGTGCTTGCGAGGATCTGGACGTTGTTGAGCTTGAACTGATGTAATTCTTCTTGCATGGCCTGAATCCACTCAGGCTCCAGAAATGCTTCATCTACCTTAGTGGGCTCTGTGAAAGAGACGAAAGCAAAGTGCCCACAAAAGTTAGATAAATGTGAAGCTCTTGAGCGTGTGAGAGGACCTGGAATGTTGATGTCACTGATGATTTTCTCAATTTGCACTTCATTAGCGACGCGAGGATGCGGGTTGACGTTGAGGAATTTGATCAGCATTTTCTTTAGCACCATTTTCCTCAGGTGCACCAGCATGACGTTCTTCATGTTCTGGAATAACTTCTTCAGCAGATTCTTCAGTTGGAATGACATCCTCTGTAGCCTTGAGCTTAATAGATTCCTCAGGAGGTATTTCATCTGTCACAGGAGGTAGGTGCTCTCTTCGTGAGCCATTAGTCTCATCGAACCGCACATCTACAGTTTCAACAACCTTGTGATGACAGGTGTTGAAGACTCTGTAGGTGTGCGAGTCCTTACCATAACCGAGCATAAAACCTTCATGTGCTTTCGGTGCAAATTTAGAACTGTGATGAGGATCTCTAATCCAACATTTAGCACCGAAGACTTTGAAATAACTCACATTGGGTTTCTTGTCAGTGAGGAGTTCATAGGCAGTCTTCTTGAAGAATTTGTGAAGATATACTCTGTTGATGATGTGGCACGCAGTATCAATTGCCTCAGGCCAGAAGTGAGGAGGCGTCTTGTACTCATCAAGCATAGTGTGGGCCATCTCAACAAGAGTCATGTTCTTGCGCTCCACGACGCCATTTTGCTGAGGACCATAGGGAGAAGATAGCTCATGAGTGATACCAAGTTCATCAAGATAGTCATCAAGGCCAGTGTTCTTGAACTCAGATCCATTATCACTTCTGATGTGCTTGATCTTCACACCAAAGTTGGTTCAAGCCCTCGAGGAAAATCATTTGAAGACTTCCCACACTTCAGTTTTGTAAGTGATAATATGGACTCATGTATATCAAGAATAATCATCAACAATGACAGAGCCATATAAGGATGCCGCATTAGTAAATGTGGCATAGTGGGTAGGGCCAAAGTGATCCATGTGAAGCAATTCAAATGGTCGAGTAGTAGTCATGATAGTCTTCGCTGGATGCTTGGCCTTGGTCATCTTTCCAGCTTCACAGGCTCTGCATAAGTGATCCTTGAGGAATTTGACATTTTCAATGCCAATGACATGCTTCTTCTTTACGAGCGTGTGCAGATTCCTCATGCCAGCATGACCAAGTCGTCGATGCCATAGCCAGCCTTCTGAAGCTTTTGCAACTAGACATGTAGCAGGTTGTGGTCCTATAGAGAAATCAACAATATACAAATCTCCTCTCCTAAAGCCTTCAAAGACTTTGGAATTGTCAGCTTCCATGATCACAACACAATGACACTTGCCAAAGACAACCACCATATCAAGATCACAAAGCATTGAGATAGACATGAGGTTGAACCCTAAGGACTCAACAAGCATGACTTTGTCCATGTGTCAATCCTTTGAGATTGCAACCTTACCTAGACCCAATGCCTTGCTTTTGCCTTTGTCAGTGTAGGTGATGTACTTCAGATGTGATGGAGATAAAGCAGTGTCCATCAATAAGCTCCTGTCACCAGTCATGTGATTTGTACATCCACTATCGAGGACCCACTCAGTGGCTTTGGGTTGATCATCCTGCAGATGAATTAGTGCAACTGACGAACTCATATACTTCATCAGTGAAGAATATGACATCAATTTCATCAGACAATAGAACAGATAAAACAGTATGAGGACGTGAGAAATGAAAATTCATTTCTTCATGATTAGCTTGCGTCCTTTCAAGCATATTCAGGTCTCCAGCAAATTCATCAGACGTTTAAGTTCGTCTGGAGACCTGACCCTGCATAAGAGGTTAGTTCTTTTTCTTCACCACCCACATCTGAAGGGGTGGCAAAGAGTTCATCATTCTGCGAGCTCCATAAGAGAAAGGTGGCATAGATGCCAATCCACTTCGTTTCACATAAGAGAAGTTAGGGTAAGCATAAGAGTAAGCAGAGAAATTCTTTGAGGACTTATGAACATAATGATTTAAAGAATAATGCACATATCCATAATCCTTAGATCTTCCCTACGAAATAGACGGGTTAGCACAATGATGTTCATATGAGGACTTTGGTCCTTTTGAGGAATTTGATCCACATGAGGAGTTTGGTCCGTATGAGGACTTGGATCCATATGAAAAATTTGGTCTGGGGTTCCTATTCTTCACAGGTGGTGTCATGATGACATTCACCTGAAGATTTTCAAGGCACCTTTTGGAAACCCAGATTTTCTTCATAGGAGAACCATTCCTGCAGTTAGTGCCAACATATCTAGCAAATACTTCACCATTCTGATTTTTGAACAGTTTATAGTTGGAGTCAATTGACTCATCAGAAGAATATGAAGATTGACATGTAAAGTCAGATAAGGTAGATGGATCCACTGAAGGTCCCTTTGCAGCAACCCATGAGGTTTTGGGATACTGCTCAGGTTTCCAGTAGGTCCCATCAGCATTGATTTTCCTTTCAAAGGCAATACCCTCTTTCCTAGGGTTCCTGTTGAGGATCTATTTTTTAAGCATGTCACAAAGAGCCTGATGCCCTTTGAGGCTTTTGTACATGCCTGTCATATACAATTCCTTCAGCCCTGCATCATCAGTGATACTAGTAATGTCCTCAGATGAGGAATTAGTGATAGCAGAGGCAATTGAAGAATTTGCAGCAATGGAAGTATTTGAGCATTCAGGTGAAGAATTAGCAGTTTCACGTTCAATGCACTTCAAACATGGAGGAACAAATTCATCCTGAGTAGCGCTGATCTGCTGAGCGAGTAATGAATCACGCTCCTTCTGAAGATCTTCATAACTCACTCTTAACTGCTCAAGGTCTTGCTTTCTTTGAAGAAATTCATAAGAAAGCTTCTCGTGATCATATAGGAGAGTGTTATGATGACCTTGAAGATTGTGAAACTTGGACTGGAGTCTTTGAAGATTTTCAGTCAAGATTTTAGTGCGATCCATTTCCTCACCCAACATATCATCGCTTTTATCTAGCATAACCTTTTCAAGAGCCTTTTGCAATTTCACAGCAATCTTAACAAGTTTAGAGTAGCTGGGTTTGAGGTTTTCATCAGATTCATCCTCACTAGATTCAAAGGAGGGATATTTGAGTACCTTTGAGCCTTTTGCCATGAAGCAATAGGTGGGAGCGTAGTCCTCGTCGTCATCAGTAGTGTTGGGGAGGTCCATTTCATCAGAGTTGAAGATAGACTTGCTGATGAAAGCAGTTGCGAGGGCTAGGCTTGCCACACCAGAGTCTAACTCCTCAGATTCCTCCTCTTCCTCATTTTCTTCAGATTCAGCCTTAGAGTCCATTTCCTTGCCAATGAATGCTCGAGCCTTCTTGGAGCTGCTCTTCTTGTGAGATGAGTACTTTGAGGGTCTTGATGATGAAGACTTTGAAGATTTCTTCTTCTTTGAATCATCAGAACTGTAATCCTTGTACTTCTTCTTCTTCTTCTTCTTTGATTCCTTTTCCCACTAAGGACAATCTTGAATGTAGTGTCCAGGTTTTTTTGCACTTATGGCAGAGCCTCTTCTTGTAATCATGGGATGAGGAATCTGATCTCAAGTCACCACCTCTTGAGGATTTACCAAAATGGCCACGTTTTGAGAACTTTTGGAACTTCCGCACAAGCATTGCTAGCTCCTGGCTCAGTTCTTCAGGGTCACCAAGGCTACTGTCAGAATCTTCACCATCAGATTCGGATACCGCCTTGGCCTTCAAAGCCCGTGATCTACCATAGCTTGGTCCATAGAGATC
Source organism: Triticum urartu (assembly GCF_003073215.2). Lineage (NCBI taxonomy): Eukaryota > Viridiplantae > Streptophyta > Magnoliopsida > Poales > Poaceae > Triticum > Triticum urartu. Next base: position 401,987,365 of record NC_053028.1, on the reverse strand, counting down.
TGTCTTCTCAGCAAGCTGAAACTCATGAGTGTTTAGTCTCTCGAGAATATCAGCAGGATAAAGTGACTTATAGTCTCCACGTTCTTGTATCATCAATGCCAAGGTATCAAATGAGGAATCAAGCGATCTCAACAATTTCTTCACCACCTCATGGTCGGTGATATCGGCGGCACCAAGTGCTTGAAGCTCATTTGAGATGTCAGTGAGGCGATTGAAGGTTTCACTACAAAAAAAGACACATCCGTGACATTTTGGGCCGAACAAATTTTTTTCTGTCATACATATGACACTTCTATGACGATAATTGTGACAAAACCCGGTATCATCATAGATGTGGTGGGCTCCTACTTCTATGACAAAAAATCATGACAGAAAATGGGCTTTTCGTCCTGGGCGGGCCGGAGACGCAGCTGCATGACATTCTTTGGGCCGTCCATGACGGAAAAACCCATGGTAGAAGCGAGGGGGAGGAAAATTTCGGGGAGTTCCCGGTTACAGTGGGAGGTCGGAGGCCGAGCGATGTGCGCTTCTCTCGTACACGTACGCGCGTGTGTGCAAGGCATTGGCTCTAACTGAACCCGAGCGAGGCGTTGGGCTCTAACTAAACCCAAGCGATTGCACTGCAGGCTACGCGTTACTGAACCCGAGTGATTGACCGATGGCTGTTAACTGAACCAAATCGAGCGATTCCTTCGCTACTGCTGCTAACTGAAGCCGATCGATGCTGCCTCTGGATGAACAGTGAGCGTTGCCGGGGGGGTTGGATGAACAGTTCCCCGTGGGGGTGGATGAACAGGACCCCGTGGTGTTGCCTCTGGATGAATAGGACCCCGATCGATCGAGCCGGTTGGGGCTGGATGAACAAGACCCCGTGGAGGGCTGGATGAATAGGACCACCCCGTGGAGGGCAGGATGAATAGTAGACGGTGGAGGGCAGGATGAACAGTAGCCCGTGGAGGGGTGGTTGAACAGGAGCCCATGGAGAGGGCTGGTTGAACAGTAGCCGGTGGAGTAGCGCGCGGTGGAGGCTGGATGAACAGGAGCCCGTGGATGAACAGTCGCAGGTGGAGGCTGGAGGAGGTCGACGGTGGGTGAATAGTAGCTCGTGGAGGCTAGAGGGGGTCGACGGTGGAGATGAACAGTATCCCGTGGAGTCCCGTTTTGCGGTACGCCACACACCTCCCGATGAACAGGACCCCCGTTTCGACCGTAGCGCTCCAAGACAAGTCCGTTTCATCCGTTTTGCGGTACGCCACACCCCTCCCGATCAACAGGACCCCCCGTTTCGACTGTAGGAGGTCTGTTTCCTCCGTTTTGCGGTACGCCAGACCCCTCCCGATGAACAGTATCCCGTTTCGAACGTGGCCGGCCGAACACAAGGCCGTTTCCTCCGTTCTGCAGTACGCCAGGCCTCGTTTCCATCGCTTGTTCCATCCAAGCCCTCCCGATGAACACGACGCATTCCGTTGCCTCCCCATGAACACGACGCATTCCGTTGCCTCCCCATGAACACGACGCATTCCGTTGCCTCCCCATGAACACGACGCATTCTGTTGCCTCCCCATGAACACAACGATGATGTTGTTTCTCTGTTCCGACCCAGCCATGTACACGAGCCCTGGCCATACGTATGCGCGAGTAGGCATTCGAGACCCCGCCCGTATGTACACATACGTGGCTGTATTTTCTTTCTTGCACCCTGGCCGCTGTACGTACGTGTACATGCTACGTGTGCTCCTCTACTACGACACGTGTGCGCCTCTACATCGACCAACATATATGTACGTACACGTTCGCGACCAGAATGAAAACTCTACGTACGCTTCGACCAGGTGGGTCCCGACTGTCAGGCACTTCCTTGCATGCGAAGATGTAGCTGGTGGGTCCCAGCAGTCAGGGGCAAACGTTTTTTTCGTGAAATATGATGGCCCGTCCGGTGGGTCCCCGCTGTCAGGTGGAGGAATAATTATTTTGCGCATAATAAGGAGGCACTTCCTTGCTGCGGCCGTGGACCCAGCTGTCAGCTTCTCCACGCACAGTACTCTTCCGATGGAAGTCGGTCGTTGACCACATTGACCACGCCACGCTGAGAGCACCACGACGGTGGACGACGGCGAGGCCTAGGAAGGGGACGACGCGGAGCCGGGGAAGACGCGACAGTGGAAGCCCGCGCGGAGAGGAGTACGAGGGTTCACTGGTTCAGCTGCGGTGTGAGGCTGCTGTCGTCGCAGGGCCTGGCCAGCGGTGGGAATAGTAGGGGGCGGTGAGGCCTCCACGGCAGCATCGCCGGCCACGGGAGGCAGGAGCATGCGGCACGACCGGCGCTGCTTTGGGCGGCTGGAGCAAGAAGACCAGAGGTTGAAGAAGCACTACGGCCGTTGGATGGACATCGTATAGTCACTGGAGCTAGAATCGTTCATATCGACTAAGTTGAGAAAGCCCTTCGTCCCCGTCAACTTAGTAGGCCCACAAGTCAGCCTCCCACCAAGGTGGGTCCCAGCTAGCCGGGGGAGTATTCATTTTTTTGTGCGTAATAAGGGGGCACTTCCGGTGGGTCCGAGCTGACAGCGGGGGGAACGTTTTTTTCGCGAAATACGGTGGCCCGTCCGGTGGGTCCCAGCAGTCAGGGGGAAATGATTTTTTTCGCAAAATACTGGTGGCCCGTCCAGTGGGTCCCCGCTGTCAGGTGGAGGAATAATTATTTTCCACGTAATAAGGAGGCTCTTCCTTGCGGCTGTCGTGGACCCAGCTGTCAGCCTCTCCACGTACAGTACTCTTACGATGGAAGTCGGTCGTTGTCCCCATTGACCACGCCGTGCCGAGAGCACCACGGCGGTGGACGACGGCGAGGCATAGGAAGGGGACGACGCGGAGCCGGGGAAGACGCGGCAGTGGATGCCCACGCGGAGAGGAGTACGAGCGTTCACCGGTTCGGCTGCGGTGTGAGGCTGCCGACGCCACAAAATAACAGGGGGTGTGGGTGCGTAGAGGGATGCCCTGGCCAGTGGTGGGAGTAGTAGGGGGCGCTGAAGCCTGCGCGGCAGCACAGCCGGCCACGGGAGGCGGGAGTAGGCGGTCCCACCGGCGCTGCTTTGGCGACTGCAGCAAGAAGATCGGAGATTGAAGAAACACGACGGCTATTGGATTGACATCCAACGGTTACGTCTGCTAGAATCGTTTGTTGACGTATATAATAACTAAAAAATCTTGCATACGCGTCAACTAAACAGGCCCACAAGTCAGACCACTCCCTCTTTTTTAATAATTTATATATAGCTCATGGCAACTTCTTATGCAATTTATTGCAGTCGTTTTTTTGGTTGGCCAGGGCCAATTTCGCATATTTCTGTGGGTTCCAAACTATTTTTAATACTAAAATGCCCAACCAGATTTAAAGTACTTTGAAGATATATTTAAATTAGGTTAATGCCCAGTGAAATAGGAATCTGAAAATGTAATAAAATTCCGAAATTATAAAGTAATTGCCAATTTGTCATCTGTTTTTATATTTACAACCCATTTCATATTACTTTCAAGATTTGCAGGCGTCTTGAAAGAGTTGCAACCCATCAGGGCGTAGAAAAATAAGTAGGCCTGGATTGGGTATTCTTCAGAAAAAATAAACTTGGCTCATTTTCACAAAGAAAAAATAGCTGGGATGGTCACATGGTGAACATAAAATATAAGCCTGGGCTAGACGGGCCACGGCCTAGTTCAAACCCTGCTCCATCTCAACAATACCAAACAAAAAAAATATTGTTCTAGTAGCTACATCCCAGGTATCAGGCGTTCTTGTGATGTTCTCTTGTCTATTGACTATATACGCTCACAATGTCGTGGGTCCCAGATGTCAGGAAAACACTAGGAGGAAGCATTTTATTTTTCCATACGCTGACATGGTGGGCCCCTACTGTCATCCTCTCCACGTACTTCTGCCGATTCCTGTTGTTTGTTGACCATGTTGACAACACGAGAGGGCGGTGCCGCGGCGAGCGCACCAAAGCGCGCGGAGGACGTCGGCGTTAACGATTTAGGAGACGGTGGGGCGGCGATGCATGCGCTGAGGCACAACTAGCCGTGGGAGGCGGAAGCAGGCGGCCCCACCGGCGCTGGTTTGGTTTTGGCGGCTGGAGGAAGACAGGACTGAAGAAACACGACAGACTGTAAAAGCAGCAGGAGTACTTAACAACCTTAACTGAAACCAGCAGGGGCACTTAACAACCAAAGCTGAAAGCGGTATGAGTACTTATACAGGTTCAACCGTACAAAGCACGCCTCGAACAGTGCTACTTTGCCTACAGTTAACCAAGGGTGAGGCCGCCAAGCCCCAGGACAAGGCCCAAGCGCCACCCCGCGCATCCACAACCTTCTGAAAGCGGCTTCATCTCGCAACGTGGTCAATAAACAGGATATTTGCTTTAGAGCCATGGAAAAGCATGAACATAATCTTCTATCCTATTCTCCAAGATGGACGGGCCTTCATTATTTGAGACCACCCATGAATAAGTATCTTTTCACCTCCAAGGGGAATTGAGTAGGTCGACATAAACATCATGTTGTGACCAAGCGCAAGTCTGACCCGACCATGGTCAGGCATCTGTATAGGAACAATAGAACTCGGGAGTTCCTGTTTCAAGAATATCACAGCTGTAAAACTATGTATAAGCAATAGTTTATGAACAACATATATAACAGAAAACAGCTCGTACCATAAGTTTCTCGACACGGTTGGACCTGTTCAACGAGTGCAGTAGTGGCACACATATCCCACGTGGCCTTCCACCATTGAAACGCCCCACAAGGACCTCAAGACGATCAATAAAGTGTAGGAACTTGTGGATGTCGATCCAGTCAACTTCAGTGCCATTAGTAACAGCCGAGTTATTACAGAGTAACAAACGAGCAGACTGCTTAACTCTGAAAAAACCTACACGTGCCACCAATTATAAGAAAATATTAGTTAGAAGTAGCATCTTCATGAGAGATTCGTTGCTACTTCTAAAGTTAAATTGTGATTAGTTAGACATAATAGGTGGATTAAGAAGTAATCGAGGCAACAAACAAGAACCAGATACAAAAATAACATGGATGAACAATTGGAACAACGTCGGGGTGGAAGGTCGCAGTGAAGATGAGACCAGGTTCTGCTATTTCCATCAACATTCGTGCACCAACTTTCAGTCCGTAACACTTGAGAAAGTTTATCCAAGTTCGGCCATAAAAAAAGCAGCGATCTTCTTGGTTCATGAACCCAACTCGAAACTTATATCCATGGTTGTCTTCATGTGACCATTAAACTAGTGTATTCAGTTATGGCAAGGCCGAGCATCTTGAGTTTCATGTGTTCTGGCAGAGCAAATAATACACTGCAGGAAAATAATATGAGAACACAGCATGTTCAAAAAAACCCCACCCTCCCGGATAGAAAAGAGGATTCTAGGAACATACTGTGCGCGTTTCAAAATGCTGTGTTAGGATGAGAAGGAACAAGTGTGGCGTCTCGCCGAGGGCGCAGAAACCTGTAGGGTACTCGCACTTCGGGCACTGCAAATGAAACACACTAGATTCAGTAGGAAGAAAAATGCATCAACGGCGGCGGCTGCCATCCTAGGATTACCTACGACCAAGGGACTTGGGTTTATCGGGGATGGATGAAGAATTCGTACCTGGTTCTCCATGAGAAAACCCTATGCAATCGCCGAGAGGGGGTTTTCTCTAAACAAGCAGACGAGGGAGAAGGGGATTCAGGCCCAGTGAAATATTGTCGCTTCGTCCGTCCAGCTTACTGCTAAAGCTGGAAAGGGGGGTTGTGATTTGATGGCTCATTGGGCATTACTGTGGTGCTACGACTGGGGTGTGTCTACCGTGAAGTTGTGCACTCTAATTTGTGCATATGGCACGTGGACCCCGTTGCCGGTTGCCCCACATATCAGCGAAAGGAAGTAGAAATACAGGAGTAACTAGTTACACATAAATATATATATTTTGACAGAGAGATACTCCCTCTGTAAAGAAATATACAAATATTTTATATCACAGGCTCACCTTGCCGAGAAATATACTCCATCTGCAACGCACGGGCATTATGGGGGTTCAGCTGAGAATATAATACTCAGATTTTTTTTTGAGGGATAAAAGCTGCTTTATTGAAGATTAACAGTCATAGGTATACAAATAATTTCGGGGGTTCCTGTGAGCCAAAGATGGCATCCATAGGGCAAAGAAGTAGCAGCTTTTGCGAGCACATGCGCTTCAACATTACACTCGCGTTTTTCATGTATGATCTCCATGGTTTGGAACATATTCTTCTTCATCTTGATCTCGTCCATAATAACTTTGCTGGGCCCCAAGTATGCCTCTCCGATATGCTTGACTATTGCTGAACAATCAGTGCTAATCTGAACTTGTTGCAGGTTTAAGTCAAGAGCCAGAGATAGCCCCTTGCAACATGCCATTACCTCTAGGATCTCTGGATCAGTAACACTTTCGCACACTGGTGCCGATGCTCCAAGGAAGAAGCTTGTATGATCCCGGCTCACAACTGCCAGGGCTTCCCTTTCACCATTGCGAGATAATGCAGCATCAACATTCATCTTCGCCCAACCCACAGCAGGAGGAGGACGCCACTTCTGCACTGAGCTAGTGCTTCTCGAAACCAGGTTCTGGACTTTGGGCTTGATGTTTGGGGGCCCATGTGTTCTACCTCAGCGCTTTTCATATTGCAAGAGATCGGTACGGCGCTAGTTTTAGATGCTGTCGCAAGGCGAATACACAAAATTGAATAAAGCACGACAGCTGTTGGAATGAAATCGAACGATAGTTCCTAACCAGCAATCAGAGTTGCAATTATATCAACGATATACCATGTGATAAATAATACTATCGTACTACTTATACACACAGGACACTTGTTTCACCATGCCAGATTATTACATCAAAATCTCTCGGAGGATAGATCAGTTAGGCAGTTGCGTGCTGCTACTGAAGAATTTCAAAGTTGATTTGGACCAGCTCTCCTTGCCGAGAAAGTTCGATTTTGACATCATCCCCTACCGCAAGATATGATTTAAATTTGAACCTTGACCATCCTTTAGCATCAATCATCATGCGACCATCCTTTGTACTTACGATATATTGAGCAGGTTCATTCACACCAAGGCTGCGCATGGTAAGAGAAACTTGGCCGCGGTCGCCCGGATTGTTGAACGACTCCCTCGTTGCTCTAGGAATTCTCTGTTTGCAAACAAGAAAACATACCCAAACAGTTAGATCAACACAGTGAATCATGTGAAACAACATGGAAAGAAAAAAGAACGAAGCACTTGGGCGGCCAATGCTTACCAAGAAGGTAGACATGTCGGTTTTTGTAAGGACTTTGGTATATGAAGTGCGAACTGCAGCCCAGTCTGTTGCCGGTGTAGCTGCACGAGCCGGAGCAGATACAAGTGCAAGTGTTGGTGCAGGTGCCGAAGCCGCTACTGCTGCCGGAGATGGTGCTCCTTGTAGAGGTGGTGCCGGTGTCGGAGCAGGTGCCGGTGTCGATGCCCGATCCTCCGGTAGATCAGACTGATCCGCTGACGCGGTCGGTGCCCAATCCTCAGCTAGATCAGACTGAGCTGCTGCCGCTGTCGGTGCTAGAGCAACTGCCGGTGCTCGATCTGTGCGAGACAGCGGCGATCATGTCTGGTCTGCTATGATCAGCTTTCTAACTTGACTAGGATCCGTGACCGTGATCCAGTTTTTTTCTTCATTTCTTTTAAACGCGAGAAGGACTAATTATGGAGTTTTTGTTAAACCAAACTGTAGTTAATCATAGGGATTCAGCTTGTACTCAGACAACATACTGATCCAATTTTTTCTAGTAATATAAGTGATGGACAGTGCCTTCGTTACTGACACGACATAAGAAGTGAAACCTGCAAAAATAGCCATCGTAGAGCAAACCAAACGGTTTATTCTGTGATGAATGTCACATGGCAAAATCTGCATCGTAAAACTGCAGGAAAAGAAAGAAAACATGACATTAAATCAATAAGATTTAGACAGTAAATCAATAAGATTTACTTGACGTGACACGAGTGAATCCTTACCAGGAAATCACTATGTTGAAGTACTAAACAGAAGATTGATCGTCCAACTACGCATGGCATGCAGGGGCCCCGCCTACTCCCACAAGCAGGACAGTCCAAAGGTCGTGACAAATCGTATGGACCGAACATCCATGGGGCTGGAAATCATGGTGGGTGCGATAAACCCTCCAATGCATACATATATTGGAGTGTAACCATAATTGATAGACCGTCCTCACAAAAAGTATGATATGGATACTTCAAAATATACATACTGAATTGAGTGGACAAGCATTAACATAGACCGTTCTCAGGACTGACCACACACCAAAAGCGGCAGTACTAATAAACAATACAGGGTTCACAAACACAAATCAAGTACTGAACAATAGTACTTACTACAGACAAGCAAAGTTGCACTAACTAAACTCTGTAGACTATTGTTTGCCACCGACCTACGGGATGAACCCCGCATAACTGACTAGGCCATGGACTTCATGTGAGATGTCTACATGCACCAACACCATCTTGTCAACCTTGGAGAACCTAACAGAGTGGTCTTTCCACTCATAAACATGATGATGAAGACAGGCCGCATCAGATTTGTTGGGAAGCTTTACAAGAACCACACCCTTCGTAATCGAAGGCACAGCCAGGAAATTGTTGTGGTCAAGTACAGCCTCAAGAACACGCCTGACAACAATGCTACAGGAAAACACTAGTTCAGGACATGTGGCGACAAGGACACAGCAGCTGGATAGTTCAGCAGTAGAACTCATCATCAGGTCTTCCAGTTCACACGCATGACTTTGAGAACTTCATCTCCACCGCGGACCTGGTTCTAATTCAAACAGAAACCATATTTTATTACTACCTCCGTTCAGAAATATAAGATGATTTTCAATATTATACTCCATATATGACTACATATACGCACAGAAATGAGTGAACAAAGACACTAGAACATGTATTCAAAGGCATGAGAGTAGAGGGATTACATGCAATATCCATAACACAAGTTACTGAGGCAAATATACCCTCTTAAAAGGTAGCATTGATGTTCATAAAGTACTCCCTCCGTCCCAAAATTCTTGTCTTAGATTTGTCTAGATACGGATGTATCAAGTCACATTTTATTATTAGATACATCTGTATCTAGACAAATCTAAGACAAGAAATTTGGGACAGAGGGAGTAGTTGAAAGTAATCTATAAGAAATCAGTGTCAACCTCTCGCATGTTTTGGTCAAAAGAGGAATTTAGAACCGTCATTTGGCACACAAAAATCACATGCAAGATCACCCAAAAACATGTACTACTAGTACTAGTACTGCGTGTTAGATGAAAAAACACGATCAAGATTGAGAAAAAGATCATCAAGAAGAGATATTACCTGGACTTGCTTAATGAGGGATCCCGGAGAGGGGGGCTTGGACAGGGCGATGGCTTTGAGCTTGTCTGCGGTAGTCTCGGCGGGGTGCTTGTGCTTCTTCGTACCATGAGCCTCGACGGTTTTGGCCGGAGCCATAGACATCACTTCGGCCGGTGCTCCAGCGTCCATCAAGAAACTGTCAAGTAGAAATAAAAGAAAAGAAACCATAATCACAAACCCAAAAGAAGAAAAGAGAGGGAGTTATAGGATCAGTCTCGGGGTTGCAAGACCGGGCCTTGGCCAGAATCAACACCATTGATGCGCTCACCTTTCCTTCTTTGGGATAGAAGAACAATGGAAGAAGCAGGTCGGCGTTTTCTTGAAGAAATGAGGAACAAGATGAGGCAGAAGCGAGGGTTGGGTAGAGAGGAAGCTGAGAGAGAAGAGTGAAATGATGGTTGCTTCGTCCGTCCAACTTACTGCTGGAAAGGAGGGGGTTTTGTGATTTGACGGCTCATTGGGCATTACTGTGGCGCTTTGATCGGGGTAGTCTACCGTCACTCCACTACGGAGTAATTTAGTGCATGGCTGGTGGACCCCGATGCTGGCTGTCCCACACGTCGGAAAAAGTGAGTAATTTAGTGCATGACTGGAGGAGGATCCGCACGGTAGAGCGTGTCCACTGTTTTTCAGAAGAAAAAAATGATTACAGTAAGCGTTTCCACTCTTACGATGAAGGAGTGTGAAACACGGCAGCCACTTGAACATACACAGTGCTCCTACTACTAGGCATGTGCAGTGGTTCATACGTCAGTACTACACAATCTTGTTGCTAGTGTAGTAAGATATGACGATAATAAATGATGTTGTGCGCACGTCAACTACTCCTATATGTAACATAGTACCGCTTTTTTGACTGTCCCGTCGAGAATGGACGGTGAGATCAATGTTAACAGAACTAGGTCCACAACGCACGGAGAGTACGGTGCTACAGTACTCCACGAAACATGAACCATATGAAGCACGAATAGTGTTAGGCAGGGTGTATGAAGGATGCACGGGATGGGAGCAAAAGTTCCCTTCTCGACCCACTTTTGGGTGTTTGGCAGAGTGCATGAAGGGTGCATGAGTCCACACTAGTAGGTTGACAAAAATACACGAAGAGGAAACAAGTATATTGAGATGAGAATGCAACCAAACACACCCACACGCTTGTGCTATGGTGACTGATCTGCACCGTCTGAGTTTGATCCAACGGTCATGTTGCGCCGAGACATGGACATGCCCATGCAGAGGGCGCCTAAACACCACCGAAGTCCCTCTGCTTCTCGAGGCGCACGACGTTGGTGATGCAGGGTGCTACCGCCCGTAGAGCACGCTCCCGGTCGACGGGAGCCAGCTCGTCAAAGACGGCGTCCAATGGCACGAATGGATTCCAGTGACGGAGCCCTGAAAGGATTCGCCCGACAATGGCGATGGCAGCCCGCAACCCCTCCTTGTCCAGCTCAACCCCACCATCGCGCGGAGACGGCTCAGCTCCTCGGAGATATAGGTGAAGAAGGAGACCAGGTCAGGAAGCCGCAGCTCGTTGAAGTCAACCGGGTGGTCGAACGGGTTTAGCCCGACGGCCGGCATCGTTGCGCTGGCACGACGGTAGGGATCGTGCAGCCGCAACACGTGCGTGGCAACTTGGTTCACCAAGTGGCTGAGGCGATCCTGGACCTCATCACGATCGGCCCGCTCGCGCTCCAGCCGGCTCCCCTGGCGGCCTATCGTATCTCCCGCTTTCTGCAGCAACACCGCCAACGCCTCGAGCATCTTTGTGGTGGACGCCTGCCGCTTTTGAAGCTCCGTGAACTCCCGCACATAATGGAGGAGCATGGACTCCTCTCCTCCTTGAGCTCACGGAGCTCCATGTCCTTGGCCCTGAGCTCCGCATCCTTGGCATGGAGCTCCTGTGTCAGGAGCATCACCTCGGACTCCCTGATCTGCTGCGCCGCCATGGCACCAGGTAGAAGCAATGGGGAGAGGAAGCAAAGGGGGAGAAACGGCTGAAAGGCAATGCAATGTACGGGAAGGCTGAGGGAGAGGGGAATCTTTTGGTTTTCACCACGGTAAAACACCAGTCGACGACTTCTCACATCAGGGAGTAGTGGGTACAGGCGGAGTCATCATGACTAATTGCTGCCGCGCCTGCTCCCATCAATCAAAAAATTAAAAATCCTGCCGCGCCTGCTCCTGTCAATCAAAAAATTAAAAATCCTGCCGCACCCAAACACCAGAGCAACGCCGCGGTGGATATTTAAATTTACCTGCCGGCAAGTAGATAAAAAAGGGGTGAAAAAACAAATGTGGCGGCGGCCTAGCTAATCGGTCGAACTAGCCCAACTAGCTAGCCACCGTGCTTCACTGATGTACTCGGCGGGAAAGGTGGGTTGTCGGTGTCAAAACCAGCGGATCTCGGGTAGGGGGTCCCGAACTGTGCGTCTAGGCCGGATGGTAACATGGGACAAGGACACGAAGTTTTACCCAGGTTCGGGCCCTCTTGATGGAGGTAAAACCCTACCTCCTGCTTGATTGATATTGATGATATGGGTGTTACAAGAGTAGATCTACCACGAGATCAGAGAGGCTAAACCCTAGAAGCTAGCCTATGGTATGATTGTATGCTGTGATTGTTGTCCTACGGGCTAAAACCCTTCGGTTTATATAGACACCGGAGAGGGTTAGGGTTACACAAGGTCGGTTACAAAGGAGGAGATATCCATATACGTATTGTCTAGCTTGCCTTCCACGCCAAGTAGAGTCCCATCCGGACACGAGACGAAGTCTTCAATCTTGTATCTTCAGTCCGGCCAATGGAGATAGTCCGGCTGTCCGGAGACCCCCTAATCCAGGACTCCCACAGTAGCCCCTGAACCAGGCTTCAATGACGATGAGTCCGGCGCGCAGTTGTCTTCGGCATTGCAAGGCGGGTTCCTTCTCCGAATACATCATAGAAGAATTTGAATACGAGGATAGTGTCCGACCCTGCAAAATAAGTTCCACATTTCACCGTAGAGAGAATAATGTCTTCACAGATCTAATCCGCTAGCTTGTTTTGGTAACATGACGTCACGTCATGGCCCGGTGATTATTCGAACCGTTTCATTTAACCAGCCCCGCATATAACGTGAGGCAGTTTTTCGACATGTCTTGTCAAAGCAGAGATCGTATCCCCTTATTACGGGATTCTCATCAATACGGGCGTGGGTAACCCAACCGCGCCATCAATTGTGGCGCTTGGGGGATAAGCAAGTTTTACCAGGCAAGTGGGGACGCTCAATTTTGTCCGCCCATATAAAGGGATAAGGATTCACCTTTCTATCCACGCCTTCTTCCTCCTCTGCTCATCCGCTCCCGCACACTCGAGCTCTAGCGCCCAAGCTCTCATTTCCATCTCAACCTTCTCCAACCATGTCCGGAGCGGGAGGCAAGTGGATGGTCTCCTCCGTCACGGAGGGAGACGTCAAGAAACAGAGGAGAGCCGGATACCTGCACGATGACATCGCGCACCGGCTCCCAGATGAGGGACAGCTCATCCCCACCCCCGAGCCCCATGAGAGGGTGGTATTCCTCACCCATTTCCTCTGCGGACTAGGATTCCCTCTCCATCCCTTTGTCCGGGGGCTCATGTTTTATTATGGCCTGGATTTCCATGATCTGGCCCCAAACTTCATCCTCAACATCTCGGCGTTTATTGTCGTGTGCGAGGCCTTCCTCCGCATCAAGCCCCACTTCGGCTTATGGCTGAAGACCTTCAATGGCAAGCCGAAGGTAGTGAGCGGCCGCCGGGCGGAGTGCGGAGGTGCCATGGTGGGCAAGATGCCCAACATCACATGGCTCAAGGGCACCTTCGTGGACACCATAAAGGGGTGGCAATCGGGGTGGTTCTATATCACCGACCCGCACGACCCCACATGGGTAGCGGCCCCCGAGTTCCGATCTGGCATCCCCATGCGGCTCACCTCCTGGAAAGAGAAGGGCCTGTCCTGGGGTAATTCAAAAGAGCTGACTGGACTCCAGTCATGTATTCCGAACATGGTGGATAAGAAGCTCAAGCTTGTCAACATAGTCCAGGTTATGCTCGTCCGCCGGATACTCCCGTGCCAACAATGGGAGTTTACCTTGTGGGAGTTTAATCTGGTGCAGCACCGAACTCTGAACAAGCTCTTCGACACGACTCATGAAGATGCCTGGAGCATGCTGTTCAAGGGTGCCGCGGTCCCTCCCCCCATTACTGAGGATCGCGGATTCAGCGCGAAGCGCCACGCCAGTGCGGTAAGTTGTTTTACTTCTTACATGATATTTGTTTTATATATATATAGATTGGCTCTATGCGGGATCTAAACTCCCGTAATTTTGATAGGACTGGCAGAAGATGGCCGGACAGATCGACTGTCCGGCTCCCTTACCCGAAGGCCCGCAGATGCTCTTCTGACGAAGATGCTGACTCCGACCCCTTATAAGGTGCCGGAGAAGACCAAGAAGGCCAAGGGAGCTCGAAAGAGTTCCCGACGCCAGGCGTCGTAGGACTCACCGTCTGATGACTCTGCGGCGCACTCTTCCCCCGAAGATGAGGAAGAGGAAGAAGAGGCTCCCCCACTGACTGGGGGAGACAAGAAAAGGAAGGCCGCCCCAACTGGGGAGGCCGAAGGGTCCAAGAAGGGAAGGACGCTCCTTCCGGACAGCTCCACCGCCGCCGTCGAAAGTGAAGACGAGTGGTTGCCCAGGGGCAAGCCCCAGGGGAGATCGTAAGTGTTCGGATACCAAAGTAACCCATAGGATTCCTTTGTCGCATTGCTTTCCCTAACGCCGAACTCAATTGTACAGGCCGCCCCGAGCCAATATCGAGGTATCCTCGGACGGCTTCCTGGGCTCGTCAGACATGGATAGTGATCCGGTCCCGACCACCACCTCCCCTCATCCGGCCGACGACGCCGAGGTGCTATCTCAATAGGCACCGGATCGAGGGGGACAGTCCCGGAGGTGCCTCAAGGCGACCTTCCGCACTCCGGGAGCCAAGGGGACGGGGTCCCCGAGAGCTCCGAGTTCGGCCCTCAGCCGAACACCGCGTCAGACCCTCCAACGGATCCGAGCTCGGGCAGGCGGTCCCCTTCTAAGGAGGGTGAGATGCCTGTGCCGGTGACCTCTGCCCACCCAGAGGCGCCGGACACTATGTTGGAAGCGCTTCGCAGCGCTTCCATCAAGGAGGAGCACCGCATTATAATGAGTGCGGCGATCCAGAAGGTTCAGTCCGCCAAGAGCGGATTGACTGAAGCCTGTACTAGCCTTCTAACAGGCTTCGAGGTAAGTGTTTTAAAATGTAGTAGAAGTGTTACCACATAGACAGTAGCCCCTGATGCTTTGTTCGGTGTTCACAAAGAAAAGCCAAACAGAGGATCAAATAATATCGCAGGAGTCTAATATAAGCATGTCAATATGCATGTGCAGGATTTGCTGCTGGCGTCCGCCGCACTAACTGCGGAGGTCGCCGTACTGAAGGAGGCCCTCGAGGGGTCCCAGAAGGAGCTCGGCCTTGCTAAGAGGCAGCTCGAGGAGAACAAGGGTAAGTAATACCCCGTCTGTAGATGAGAAAAAGGACGCGATTGCTAAATGACAGGATCATTGTATGTTTGCCAGGGGCCACGACCGAGGTGGCGACCCTGAAGCAAGCGATGTCCCAGGACGAAGAAAAGGCGGCCCAGGAGCGCACCGAGCGAGAGAGGCACGAGGCTCGGGTGGGCGACGTGCAGCAAGAGCTCCAGGCTCTCGTGACAAAGCACGAGGCGTTGGAGCTTGACTTGAAGACGAGAGAGTCTGAGCTTGCCGCGGCCCGTGAGAACGCGAAGAGTGCCAAGGCCGAGGCCTAGAAGGCCCTTCAGGAGATCGACGCGATGAAGAAGATACGGCGGGTAAGGCTTTCTATATGCAAAGCAAGCATGCAATGGTGAATTACCGATTACTTACCCGAATCCGGAGCTCTTCAGGAGCATTCGCAGATTTTCCCCGCAGTGTGTCCGATGCCGCACTATTATACTAGGCCGAGGACGGAAGCTCGACGAAGAAGCTGTTCTGGTCTCAGTATGCTGAAGCCGAACATCCGGTGCCAATGAGCGACCAGCTGAAGCAGATGGCCGAGCTACATAAGGTGGCTGATCAAGCCATGAAGGGCTTCATAGTCCGGTTGTGGCCTGACGACGCCCTTCCGAACAGCTTCTTCGGCCTGGTGAGGCGGCTTGTGGACGCCTGCCCACGGCTGGAGGTCGTCAAGCGATCCGTCTGCATTGAAGGCGCACGCCGGGCCTTTGCCCGTGTAAAAACGCAGTGGGTCAAGCTAGACGCCGTGAAGCTGATCAAGGAGGGGCCGCCGGAGGGCAAGGAGCACCGCCACCCCGAGATGTACTACGAGGGTGTTCTGCCAGGCGCCCCTCTTATCGCGGATGAGTGTTCGCAAAATGTAATATTTGAATGAGACTTGGTCGTTTTGTCCTGTGTGTATGAAAACTTGTATCGTATTCGCTATGCAACGCTTGTGTGAATTTAAAATATTACCTTTTGTTTGGCTGTTTATCCAATCTGAGAGATGGCTAGTCCTCGGCTTCTGCCCCCATGCCATGAGTGTCGGGGTGTTCGGGATAAACCTGAGCACTCTTGTTCCCATGATTGGGTCCTTCGAGGGAGGTGCTCAGCACAACGAACAAGGCAACCGGACTAATAATGCTTTATCACTCTCACCTAGCCATAGAATTCTATAATTTTAAATTTCGGTGAAGCCACTGGTATTCGGAAGACCGAATTCGGGCTGCGATACACGCCTATAAGCCGGACGGAGCCGGCCCCTCGCCCTAAGCGGCATAAGTCTTTAGGGACTCGAAAAACCTCGCCGAACAGCGACCAGTCTCTCGCCTTATCATGACAGTCAGTTTTAGCTTTCTCTACTGAGGTGCTCGACCCGGCAGAACCGGGGCACAATCGTAGTAGTTCTCCTAGCGCTACCTTAGCCGATAGAGCGGAACGTAAGGTACCAAAACATAGGAGCCGGGCAAACCCAACATTTGACCAAAGATATGATTCGGAGCTGATGCATATAATGCTATAAGTTCGGGGTGCCGCACATGTGGAAGTGTTTGGACTTTTCACACCATATTGTGGGTACGTAAGCCCCTAGTGCATTGGCCGTACCAAAGTGTACGGTTGCTAGGCGTTATTAATGAACACATAGATATGTATATATATAACAAAAATGCGATAATAGTCGTAATGTCATGTATTGTATATTGAAAAAATTGCATTAAAGCAGAGTGATACAGATAGTGTAATAAGAAAAAGAGTAGGACTATGTCCCTTCCAAGGGCAAGCTGAGGAATTATATCCACCTTGGAATTCCGTAGTTGTCGACCTCCTTGGTTGCTATATCATGTGTTCGGCAATAGAGCTGTCGGGCAGTGTTTCCAGAGATTGAAGTCCTAAAAGAAAAAGAAAAATAACCAAACGGGAAGCCCCTGGTACGGTTTAGGCCGCGTTTTGGGGCATGCCGTAGTTTTGCCTCCCCCTCCCCATCTGTGCCCATGGTATTTTTAATGCGTAATTATGTACGCGCGGCACGAACAACGCCGTTGGGCTGGGATTGGGATGGCCGCCGTATTGCTACGCGAGCTCAGATCGTGCCAGGTGGTTTGTTTGCCGATTGCCCCGAGTGCGCTTGAAGGTGTCCGGGCTTTGAAACGCCGAACTGGTAGATTGCCTTGAGAGGCTGCTTTGCGCTTCTGCTGCGAGGGCCGCGGTGTGCTCCTCTATTCAAAGAGAGCGCTCTGTGTTGCCATTGACTGTAATAACTCCGCAAGGTCCTGGCATCTTGAGCTTGGGGTATGCATAATGTGGTACCGCATTGAATCTAGCAAATGTGGTTCGTCCGAGCAGCGCGTGATAACCACTACGGAACGGGACTATATCGAAGATTAACTCTTCGCTTCGGAAGTTATCCGGGGATCCGAAGACCACTTCCAGTGTAATTGAGCCTGTGCAGTGGGCCTCTACGCCTGGAATGACGCCTTTAAAGGTCGTTTTTGTGGGTTTTATCCTTGAGGGGTCTATACCCATTTTGCACACTGTGTCCTGATAAAGCAGGTTCAGGCTGCTGCCGCCGTCCATAAGGACTCGGGTGAGATGAAATCCGTTAATGATTGGTTCTAGGACCAGTGCGGCGAATCCGCCATGACGGATACTAGTGGGGTGGTCCCTGCGATCGAAGGTGAT